>NC_074672.1:45215395-45352895 GCF_029448725.1 Salvelinus fontinalis | reverse complement strand
TGACCTGCCTTGTTGATAGTGCTGTTAAGAAGGTAGAAACTAGGGCCTGTATGACCTGCCTTGTTGATAGTGCTGTTAAGAAGGTAGAGCAACACTTTATTATGGACAGACTTCTCCCTATTTTAGCTACTGTTGTTTCAATATGTTTTGACCATGACAGTTAACAAGCCAAGGCTACTCCAAGCAGTTTAGTCACCTCAATTTTCTCAATTTCCACATTATTTATTACAAGATTTAGTTGAGGTGTAGTGAATGATTTGTCCCAAATACAAATTCTTTCAGTTTTTGAAATATTTAGGACTAACTTATTGCTTGCCACCCACTCTGAAACTAACTGCATCTCTTTGTTAAGTGTTGCAGTCATTTCAGTTGCTGTTGTAGCTGACATGTATAGTGTTGAGCCATCGGCATACATAGACACACTGACATTTCTCAAAACCAGTGGCATGTCATTAGTAAAGATTCATTAGTAAAGATTCATTAGTAAAGATTCATTAGTAAAGATTGAAAAAGTAAGGGGCCTAGACAGCTGCCCTGGGGAATTCCTGATTCTACCTGGATTATGTTGGAGAGGCTTCCATTAAAGAACACCCTCTGTGTTCTGTTAGACAGGTAACTCTTTATCCACATTATAGTAGGGGGTATAAAGCCATAACACATGCGTTTGTCCAGCAGCAGACTATGATCGATTATGTCAAAAGCCGCACTGAAGTCTAACAAAACAGCTTCCACAATCTTTTATCATACATTTCTTTCAGCCAATTATCCAGGCTGTATCACGTGATTGGGAGTCCCATAGGGCGGCGCCCAATTGGCCCAGCGTCCCCTGGGTTTGCCTGGTGTACGCCATCATTGTAAATAAGAACTTGTTCATAACTGACTTGCCTAGTTAAATAAAGGTCAAATAAAAATAAAATGATCAGTGATTTGTGTCAGTGCTGTGCTTGTTGAATGTCCTTCCCTATAAGAAGCATGATGAAAGTTTGTTGTCAATTTGTTTACTGTAAAATAGCATTGTATCTGGTCAAACAACATTTTTTCCAAAAGTTTACTAAGGGTTAGTAACAGACTGATTGGTTGGCTATTTGAGCCAGTTAAGGGGGCTTTACTATTCTTAGGTAGTGGAATAAATATAGCTTCCCTCCAAGCCTGAGGGCACACGCTCTCTAGTAGGATTAAATTGAAAATATGGCCAACAGTAGTGGCAATTCCGTCCGAAATTATCCTCAGTAATTTTCCATCCAAGTTGTCAGACCCCGGTGGCTTGCCATTGTTGATAGACAACAACAAAAAATGTACCTCTATTTGTTCACCTCTTCCACACTCACTTTACAGAATTCAAAATGACAACGCTTGTCTTTCATAATTTGGTCCGATATACTTGGATGTGTAATGTCAGCGTTTGTTGCTGGCATGGAATGTCTAAGTTTGCTAATCTTGCCAATGAAAAAATCATTAAAGTAGTTGGCAATATCAGTTGGTTTTCTGATGAATGAGCCATCTGATTCAATGAATGATGGAGTTGAGTTTGCCTTTTTTCCCAAAATTTCATTTAAGTTGCCCCAAAGCTTTATACTATCATTCTTTATGTCATTTATCTTTGTTTTACAGTGTAGTTTCTTCTTCTTTTTATTCTGTTTAGTCACATGATTTCTCAATTTGCAGTACGTTTGCCAATCGGTTGTGCAGCCAGACTTATTTTCCATTCCTTTTGCCCCATCCCTCACAACCATACAATTTTTGTGCAGCATCAGTTTGCTCCTCATTACACACCACAGACCAACAAATATTATTTACATCAACAACATAGGAATCACATAGGAAACAAGGAAACATAGGAAACAAAATTATTGTATGACCCGTATACACTATATTAGTCCCAGCCTTTGGAACTTTGGTTTTCCTAGATATGGCTACTATATTGTGATCACAACATCCAATGGATTTGGATACTGCTTTAGAGCAGATTTCTGCAGCATTAGTAAAGATGTGATCAATACAAAAATTACTGTGCTGTTTGTAACTACCCTGGTAGGTTGACTGATAACCTTAACCAGGTTGCAGACACTGGTTACAGTTTGAAGCTTTGTCTTGAGTTGGCAGCTTGATGGAAAGCCAGTCAATATTTAAATCACCCAGAAAATATACCTCTCTGTTGATATCACATTTAATTTATATTTTTTATTTAACCTTTATTTAACTATGATATCACATACATTATCAAGCATTTCACGCTTGTTATCCAGATACTGACTGTTAGCACTGGGGGTCTATAGCAGCTTCCCACCAGAATGGGCTTTAGGTGAGGCAGATGAACCTTTAATGGGTGCATGCTTTTCTAGTGAGGCTTTGGATGCGCGCCCACCGCTTCCGAGTATATTACTCGCTAATGTCCAGTACCTAGTTAACCTCTCTTGGGTAGGGGGCAGTATTTTCACCTCCGGATGAAAAGCGTGTCCAAAGTAAACTGCCTGTTACTCAGGCCCAGAAGCTAGGATGTGCATAGAATTGGTAGATTTGGATAGAAAACACTCTAATAAAACACTTTAAAATAATGTCTGTGAGTATAACAGAACTGATATGGCTGGCAAAACCCCGAGGACAAACCATCCAGGGAATTTCTTTTTTGAGGTCATAGAATTTTCCATTTGTTTTATATGGGATGCCCTTATTATTAGGAACCTGGTTGCCATTCCTATGGCTTCCACTAGATGTCAACAGTCTTTAGAAATTGGTTGCTGTTTTTCTTTTGAGAAATGAAGAAGTAGTGCTATTCATTGTAAGTGTCACTCCAGGTGGACTCTACTGTTTTGATGCACGTGAACTGGAGCGCACTTCACGTTGTTTTTATCCGGTATTGGAAACAGTTTATTCCGTCTTAAATTTTATAGATTATTTACGTTTTAGGGTACCTGAGGTTGGATTAGGAACGTTGTTTGAAATGTTTGGACCAAGTTTACAGGTAATTTATTTAGATACTTTGAAGGCATGTTGGGCGAGTTGAAACCGGTGTGTTTCTGAATCAAACGCGCCAAATACATGGACATTTTTGGGACATAAAGAAGGACATTATCGAACAAAAGGACAATTTGTGATGTTTCTGGGGCATTTTGGAGTGCCAACAGAAGAAGATCTTCAAAGGTAAGGCATTAATTATATCACTATTTTTGGACTTTTGTGCACACCTGCCTAGTTAAAATATGATTTTCATGTGTTTGTATGCGGGGCGCTGTCCTCAGATAATCGCATGGTTTGCTTTCGACGTAAAGCCTTTTTGAAATCTGACACAGCGGCTGGATTAACGAGAAGTTAAGCTTTATTTTGATGTATAACACAAATACTTTCAAGAATGTTAAATATATGAATTTAGTATTTTTGAATTTCGCGCTCTGCAATTTCACCGGATGTTGGCCAGGTGACACGCTACCGTCCGATAAGAAGTTAACAAAGTCGACGAAATTAGGGCAAGAGTTGCTTTCCAAAGAGATATCCGGGTTTGTAACATACTCTGTTTCATGGAGACATGGCTAGCTGGGGACATGCTGTCGGAGTCCGTACAGCCAACGGGATTTTCAGAGCATCGCGCCGACAGGAACGAACATCTCTCTGGTAAGAAGAAGGGCTGGGGTGTATGTTCCATGATTAACAACTCATGGTGTATTTGTAACAACATACAAGAACTCAAGTCCTTTTGTTCACATGACCTAGAATTCCTCACAATCAAATGCCGACCGTATGGTCTCCCAAGAGAACTCTCCTCGGTTATCGTCACAGCCGTGTTTATCCCCCCGCAAGCGGATACCAAGACGGCCATCAAGGAACTTCACTGGACTTTATGCAAACTGGAAACCATATATCCTAAGGCTGCATTTAATGTAGCTGGGGATTTTAACAAAGCTAATCTGAGAACAAGGCTACCTAAATTCTATCAGCATATCAATTGCAGTACACGAGCGAGTAACACACTTGAAGACTGCTATTCTAACTTCCGCGATGCATACAAGGCCCTCCCCCTCCCTCCTATTGGCAAATCTGACCATGACTCCATCTTGTTGCTCCCCTCCTATAGACAGAGACTAAAACAGGAAGCGCCCGTGCTAAGGTCTATCCAACGCTGGCCTGACCAATCTGATTCCACGCTTCAAGATTGCTTCGATCACATGGACTGGGACATGTTCCGGGTCTTCAGACAATAACATTGATGTATACGCTGACTTGGTGAGCGAGTTTATTAGCAAGTGCATCGGAGATGTCGTACCCACTGTGACTATTAAAACCTTCCCTAACCAGAAACTGTGGAAAAAGTGGAAGCATCAGCGCAAAACTGAAAGCGCGAACCACCGCGTTTAATCATGGCATGGCGACTGGAAACATAACCGAATACAAACAGTGTAGTTATTGCCTCCGTAAGGCAATCAAACAAGCAAAGCGTCAGTATAGAGACAAAGTGGAGTCGCAAATCAATGGCTTAAACACGAGACGTATGTGGTAGGGTCTACAGACAATCTAGGATTACAAAAAGAAAACCAGCCCTTGCTCCCAGACAAATAAACAACTTCTTTGCGCGCTTTGGGGACAATACGGCCCGCAACCAAAGACTGTGGGCTCTCCTTCTCCTTGGCCGATGTGAGTAAAACATTTAAATGTGTTAATTCTCGGAAGGCTGCCGGCCCAGACGACATCCCTAGCATGAGCAGATCAGCTGGCTTGTGTGTTTACGGACATATTCAATCAATCCCTATGCCAGTCTGCTATCCCCACATGCTTCAAGATGGCCACCATTGATCCTGTTCCCAAGAAAGCTAAGGTAACTGATCTAAATGACTATCGTCTCGTAGCACTCACTTCTGTCATCATGAAGTGCTTTGAGAGACTAGTCAAGGATCATATCACCTCCACCCTACCTGACACCCTAGACTCACTCCAATTTGCTTACCGCCCCAATAGGTCCACAGACGATGCAATTGCAATCACACTGCACACTGCCCTAACCCATCTGGACAAGAGGAATACCTATGTAAGAATGCTGTTCATCGACTACAGCTCAGCATTTGATACCATAGTACCCTCCAAACTCATCATTAAGCTCAAGACTCTGGGTCTCAACACAGCCCTGTGCAACTGGGTCCTGGACTTTCTGACGGGACGCCCCCAGGTGGTGAGGGTAGGAAACAATATCTCCACCCCGCTGATCCTCAACACTGGGGCCCCACAAGGTGCGTTCTCAGCCCTCTCCTGTACTCCCTGTTCACCCATAACTGCATGGCCATGCACGCCTCCAACTCAATCATCAAGTTTGCAGACGACACTACAGTGGTAGGCTTGATTACCAACAACGACGAGACGGCCTACAGGGAGGAGGTGAGGGCCCTCGGAGTGTGGTGTCAGGAAGACAACCTCACACTCAACGTCAACAAAACAAAGGAGATGATCGTGGACTTCAGGAAACAGCAGAGGGAGCACACCCCTATCCACATCGGCGGGACAGTAGTGGAGGAGGTGGAAAGTTTTAAGTTCCTCGGCATACACATCACGGACAAACTGAAATGGTTCACCCACACAGACAGCGTGGTGAAGAAGGCGCACCAGCACCTCTTCAACCTCAGGAGGCTGAACAAATTTGGCTTGTCACCAAAAACACTCACAAACCTTAACAGATACACAATCGAGAGATTCCTGTCGGGCTGTATCACCGCCTGGTAAGGCAGCTGCTCCGCCCACAACCGTAAGGTTCTCCAGATTGTAGTGAGGTCTGCACAACGCATCACCGGGGTCAAACTACCTGCCCTCCAGGACACCTACAGCACCCGATGTCACAGGAAGGCCATAAAGATCATCAAGGACAACCACCCGAGCCACTCCCTGTTCACCCCGCTATCATCCAGAAGGCGAGGTCAGTACAGGTGCATCAAAGCAGGGACCGAGAGACTGAAAAACAGCTTCTATCTCAAGGCCATCAGATTGTTAAACAGCCATCACTAACACAGTGGCTGCTGCCAACATACTGACTCATCTCTAGCCACTTTAATAATACAAGTCTGGATGTAATACATGGATCACTAGTCACTTTAAACAATGTCACTTTATATAATGTTTACATACCCTCCATTACGCATCTCATATGTATATACTGTACTCTATACCATCTACTGCATCTTGCCATCTTTATGTAATACATGTATCACTAGTCACTTTAAACAATGCCACTTTATATAATGTTTACATACCCTACATTACTCATCTCATATGTATACACTGTACTCTATACCATCTACTACATCTTGCCTATGCCGTTCGGCCATCGCTCATCCATATATCTTTATGTACATATTCTTTATCCCTTTACACTTGTGTGTATAAGGTAGCTGTTGTGAAATTGTTAGGTTAGATTACTTGTTAGATATTACTGCATGGTCGGAACTAGAAGCACAAGCATTTTGCTACACTCACATTAACATCTGCTAACTATGTGTATGTGACCAATAACATTTGATTTGATTTCATTTGATCATCATGGAACCAGTTGTGAAGAGAAATAATCCTGCTAAAGTGTTCATTGGCCCGATTCAGAGAGGGCACAGGGCCAGATAGGATGGGCCTTATAATTAGTGTCTAGCAGAGAGTCAATGAGCTCTTTCAAATCCAGTTTCAACTGTTCAGAGCTGCCCTTCATTATGTCATTAAAACCCACATGGACTAGGATAGAATGGATTTCCATGTCCTGGTATATTACATCCAGGAGCAGCTTAGTAATGTCATTAAAACCCACATGGACTTGCATAGAATGGATTTCCATGTCCTGGTGTATTACATTTAGAAGCAGCTTAGTAATGTCATTAAAACCCACATGGACTAGGATATAATGGATTTCCATGTCCTGGTGTAGTACATTTAGAAGCAGCTTAGTAATGTCATTAAAACCCACATGGACTAGGATATAATGGATTTCCATGTCCTGGTGTATTACATCCAGGAGCAGCTTAGTAGTGTCATTAAAACCCACATGGACTTGGATATAATGGATTTCCATGTCCTGGTGTATTACATTTAGAAGCAGCTTAGTAATGTCATTAAAACCCACATGGACTAGGATATAATGGATTTCCATGTCCTGGTGTATTACATTTAGAAGCAGCTTAGTAATGTCATTAAAACCCACTAGGGTAGGATAGAATGGATTTCCATGTCCTGATGTATTACATTTAGAAGCAGCTTAGTAATGTCATTAAAACCCACATGGACTAGGATATAATGGATTTCCATGTCCTGATATATTACATTTAGAAGCAGCTTAGTAATGTCATTAAAACCCACATGGACTAGGATAGAATGGATTTCCATGTCCTGGTGTAGTACATTCAGGAGCAGCTTAGTAATGTCATTAAAACCCACATGGACTAGGATATAAGGGATTTCCCTGTCCTGGTGTAGTACATCCAGCAGCAGCTTAGTAATGTCATTTACTCGAGCTCCGGGGTAGGACATTGTTTTTGCACCAGGAACAGTCACATTCCTTACCATGGAGCTGCCCACCTAATCACGGCTGGCGAAAAGGACGAGGAAATCTGCCCACTCCCTTCACAGGATTCGGAGAACCCTTTATGGACAGGCGAGAGGCAGGATAACCATTACTGTGGTGTGATGCTGAACTTCTGCCAATCAGAATCTAGTACTGAATGAAGCTGTGTTATGTCCTGAGGATAAACATCAGGGGTCACCAGGGGTCATCAGGGGTCACCAGGGGTCATTAGAGGTCACCGGGGTAATCAGGGGTCATCATAGATCATAAGGGGTCACCAGGGGTCATCATTGGTCATCATAGATTCTGCTTTTATGGAACTCCAGGTGTACGTCACAAATGGCACGCTATGCCCTTTATAGTGCACTACGTTTGAGGGCTCTGGTGTGTGTTACCCTTTACAGTGCACTACGTTTGAGGGGTCTGGAGTGTGGTACCCTTTACAGTGTACTACGTTTGAGGGCTCTGGTGTGTGGTACCCTACGTTTGAGGGCTCTGGTGTGTGGTACCCTACGTTTGAGGGCTCTGGTGTGTGGTACCCTACGTTTGAGGGCTCTGGTGTGTGGTACCCTACGTTTGAGGGCTCTGGTGTGTGGTACCCTACGTTTGAGGGCTCTGGTGTGTGGTACCCTTTACAGTGCACTACGTTTGAGGGCTCTGGTGTGTGGTACCCTTTACAGTGCACTACGTTTGAGGGCTCTGGTGTGTGGTACCCTTTACAGTGTACTACGTTTGAGGGCTCTGGTGTGTGGTACCCTACGTTTGAGGGCTCTGGTGTGTGGTACCCTACGTTTGAGGGCTCTGGTGTGTGGTACCCTACGTTTGAGGGCTCTGGTGTGTGGTACCCTACGTTTGAGGGCTCTGGTCTGCACCATAAAATTAATAGGGTGTCATTTGGGATTTACACCTGAAGTTCCATACAAGCAGAATCTATGATGACCCCTGGTGACCTCTGTTGACGCCTGGTGACCCATGATGACCTCTGGTGACCCCTGGTGATCCATGATGACCCCTGATGACCTCTGGTGACCCATGATGACCCCTGGTGACCCCCGATGACCCCTGGTGACCCCTGATGACCCCTGGTGACCCCTGATGGCCCCTGATGTCCGAGGGCTACGAGGGCTATCAGGTACTATCTGTTGACCTAGATCTGACCTGGAAACACTACATGCCCCTGCTAAATGAAATAGGATAATCACCTTGATATTTTGACTTCCACTCAAATTAATATTTCAGCAGTTAAACACAGAACTGAACTGGGGGTTGGTAACAGGCTGATTAGTTGGCCATTTGAACTGAACTGGGGGTTGGTAACAGGCTGATTAGTTGGCCATTTGAACTGAACTGAGGGTTGGTAACAGGCTGATTAGTTGGCCATTTGAACTGAGCTGAGGGTTGGTAACAGGCTGATTAGTTGGCCATTTGAACTGAACTGGGGGTTGGTAACAGGCTGATTAGTTGGCCATTTGAACTGAATTGAGGGTTGGTAACAGGCTGATTAGTTGGCCAATTGAACTGAACTGGGGGTTGGTAACAGGCTGATTAGTTGGCCATTTGAACTGAACTGAGGGTTGGTAACAGGCTGATTAGTTGGCCATTTGAACTGAACTGAGGGTTGGTAACAGGCTGATTAGTTGGCCATTTGAACTGAACTGAGGGTTGGTAACAGGCTGATTAGTTGGCCATTTGAACTGAACTGAGGGTTGGTAACAGGCTGATTAGTTGGCCATTTGAACTAAACTGAGGGTTGGTAACAGGCTGATTAGTTGGCCATTTGAACTAAACTGAGGGTTGGTAACAGGCTGATTAGTTGGCCATTTGAACTGAACTGAGGGTTGGTAACAGGCTGATTAGTTGGCCATTTGAACTGAATTGAGGGTTGGTAACAGGCTGATTAGTTGGCCATTTGAACTGAACTGTGTATACAGTAGACTCCCTTTTCAATCTCCATCAGCTGGTGTTGTTGTTGCCAACAGACGTCAGGGATGAAGGGTTTTGGGCAATATCAAATCACATTTCATTGGTCACATACTCATATTTAGCATACGTTATTGCGGGTGTATGCTTGTGTTCCTAGCTCCAACAGTGTAGTAGTATCTAACAATTCACAACAAAACACAAATCTAAATGTAAAAGAATGGAATTAAGAAATATATAAATATTAGGACGAGCAATGTCAGAGTGTGATGGCCTTGAGATAGAAGCTGTTTTTCAGTCGCTCGATCCCAGGTTTGATGCACCTGTACTGACCTCGCCTTCTGGATGATAGCGGGGTGAACAGGCAGTGGCTCGGGTGGTTGTTGTCCTAGATGATCTTTTTGGCCTTCCTGTGACATCGGGGGGTGTAGGTGTCCTGGAGGGCAGGTAGTGTGCCCCGGTGATGCGTTGTGCAGACCTCACTACCCTCTGGAGAGCCTTACGGTTGTGGGCGTTGCCGTACCAGGCGGTGATACAGCCCGACAGGATGCTCTCAATTGTGCATCTGTAAAAACTTCTGAGGGTCTTAGGGGCCAAGACGAATTTCTTCAGCCTCCTGAGGTTGAAGAGGTGCTGTTGCGCCTTCTTCGCCACACTGTCTGTGTGGGTGGTCCATTTCAGATTGTCAGTGATGTGTATGCTGAGGAACTTGAAGCTTTCCACCTTCTCCACTGCGGTCCCGTCGATGTGGAGGGGGGGGCCTCTGTTGTTTCCTGAAGTCCACGATTAGCTCCTTCGTTTTGTTGACGTTGAGGGAGAGGTTATTTTTATGTAATAACACAAAATATGTTCTGGTCTAATAATGTAAGAAATAACATACAAAAAAAATTAAATACTGCAAAGTTGCTTAGGAGCTAGAAGCAGAGCTGCCATGTCTGTCGGTGCCACCTTGCCATCAAGTGAAAACCATTTGATACTGACTGGGAAGAGGAGAAACAAAGGTCAAAGGTTACAACTTCCTGTGTTATTAACCTCCTACATTGCACTGTAGTTTCAGATGTCCCCCTACAAACCTCAGATTGTTGTCAAATATGTTAGGCTCACACATTGATTATAGTCCGCAGAGCTATTGCCATGGAGCTAGCTACCTGATGTCTTCAGTTCTCATAGTCTACAGAGCTAATGCCAGGGAGCTACCTGATGTCTTCAGTTCTCATAGTCTGCAGAGCTAATGCCAGGGAGTTAACTGATGTCTTCAGTTCTCATAGTCTACAGAGCTAATGCCATGGAGTTACCTGATGTCTTCAGTTCTCATAGTCCACAGAGCTAATGCCATGGAGTTACCTGATGTCTTCAGTTCTCATAGTCTGCAGAGCTAATGCCATGGAGATACCTGATGTCTTCAGTTCTCATAGTCTGCAGAGCTAATGCCAGGGAGCTACCTACCTGATGTCTTCAGTTCTCATAGTCTGCAGAGCTAATGCCATGGAGCTATCTACCTGATGTCTTCAGTTCTCATAGTCTGCAGAGCTAATGCCAGGGAGCTACCTACCTGATGTCTTCAGTTCTCATAGTCTGCAGAGCTAATGCCAGGGAGTTAACTGATGTCTTCAGTTCTGAGGACTCCTCTGCGTTAGTTACTTCCACATGCTGTACACATTGTGCAGCTGAGAGTTTTTCTTCCGCAATACATAAGCATAATACTGTGACCAACATGCAGGCAGCACAACAGAAACCTACAGTATGCACATCTTCAGCCCACACCTTCAGCCCTTATTTTCAGCCCGCACCTTCAGCCCACACCTTCAGCCCTTATCTTCAGCCCACACCTTCAGCCCTTATCTTCAGCCCGCACCTTCAGCCCACACCTTCAGCCCACCTCTTCAGCACACACCTTCAGCCCTTATCTTCAGCCCACACCTTCAGCCCACACCTTCAGCCCACCTCTTCAGCCCGCACCTTCAGCCCTTATCTTCAGCCCACACCTTCAGCCCTTATCTTCAGCCCGCACCTTCAGCCCACACCTTCACTGCACATCTTCAGCCCACACCTTCAGCCCACACCTTCAGCCCACACCTTCAGCCCTCACCTTCAGCCCAGAACTTCAGCCCACATCTTCAGCCCAGAACTTCAGCCCACACCTTCAGCCCACATCTTCAGCCCAGAACTTCAGCCCACACCTTCAGCCCTTATCTTCAGCCCGCACCTTCAGCCCGCACCTTCAGCCCTTATCTTCAGCCCAGAACTTCAGCACACACCTTCAGCCCACCTCTTCAGCCCACACCTTCACTGCACATCTTTAGCCCACATTTTCAGCCCACATCTCAGCCCACACCTTCACTGCACATATTCAGCCCACACCTTCACTGCACATCTTCAGCCCACATCTTCACTGCACATCTTCAGCCCACATCTTCACTGCACATCTTCAGCCCACATCTCAGCCCACACCTTCACTGCACATCTTCAGCCCACACCTTCACTGCACATCTTCAGCCCACATTTTCACTGCACATCTTCAGCCCACACCTTCACTGTACATCTTCAGCCCACACCTTCACTGCACATCTTCAGCCCACATCTTCACTGCACATCTTCAGCCCACACCTTCACTGCACATCTTCAGCCCACATCTTCACTGCACATCTTTAGCCCACACCTTCACTGCACATCTTCAGCCCATATCTTCACCGCATTCCCTCTCACCCACTCCCCTTTCTTTCACTCTCTCTTTCTCTCCCTTCTCTCTCACTCTTCTCTCTCTACTCAATTCCATTAAATCCAATGGGCTTTATTGACATGGGAAACATATGTTTACATTGCCAAAGCAAGTGAAATAGATAATAAACATAAGTGAAATAAACATCCAAAAATGAACACTCACAAAGGAACAGAGACATTTCAAATGTCATATTATGGCTAACAATGTGCTCTCTAATATTAAATCTCTCTCTCTCTCTCTCTCTCTCTCTCTCTCTCTCTCTCTCTCTCTCTCTCTCTCTCTCTCTCTCTCTCTCTCTCTCTCTCTCTCTCTCTCTCTCTCTCTCTCTCTCTCTCTCTCTCTCTCTCTCTCTCTCTCTCTCTCTCTCTCTGTCTCTGTCTCTCTCTCTCTCTCTCTCCCTCTCTACTCCGATACACCTCCATACACACACATGTCTATTGTCCTCTCTAATCTGTCATGTCATACATACACAGAGCTGGTCTTGTAGATCTATCCAGTCTCTGTTCCAGTGTGTCTGCACCCTCCCTGCTCCTTGTTGGCTGTTCTACTGCCTGTGTCTGCCCCCCTTGCTCCTGGTTGGCTGCTCTAGTGCCTGTGTCTGCCCCCCCTGCTCCTGGTTGGCTGTTCTAGTGCCTGTGTCTGCCCCCCCTGCTCCTGGTTGGCTGTTCTAGTGCCTGTGTCTGCCCCCCCTGCTCCTGGTTGGCTGTTCTAGTGCCTGTGTCGGCCACCCCCTGCTCCTGGTTGGCTGTTCTAGTGCCTTTGTCTGCCCCCCTCCCCCCTGCTCCTGGTTGGCTGTTCTAGTGCCTGTGTCTGCCACCCCTTGCTCCTGGTTGGCTGTTCTAGTGCCTGTGTCTGCCCCCCTCCCCCCTGCTCCTGGTTGGCTGTTCTAGTGCCTGTGTCTGCCCCCCCCCCCTGCTCCTGGTTGGCTGTTCTAGTGGCTGTGTCTGCCCCCCTCCCCCCTGCTCCTGGTTGGCTGTTCTAATGCCTGTGTCTGCCCCCCCCCCCCTGCTCCTGGTTGGCTGTTCTAGTGGCTGTGTCTGCCCCCCCCCCCTGTTCCTGGTTGGCTGTTCTAGTGCCTGTGCCTGCCCCCCCTGCTCCTGGTTGGCTGTTCTAGTGCCTGTGTCTGTCCCCCCCCTCCTGGTTGGCTCTTCTAGTGCCTGTGTCTGCCCCCCCCCCCCCCCTCCTGGTTGTGGTGCAGAGGGGTAGGGGGGGTGAGAAGATGCATCACTGAGGAAAGAGGCTGGAGCCTGGTCTGTTTCTCTCTCATCACCCCCGTCTATCTCCTCTTTAGCTTTTTCCATAGTTTTGTTTTGCTCTGGGGAAGGTTTAGGTCTCTATGTGTCTCTATGTGTCTCTGTGTCTCTGTGTCTCTATGTGTCTCTGTATGTGTCTGTATGTGTCTGTATGTGTCTCTATGTGTCTCTGTGTCTCTATGTGTCTCTATGTCTCTATGTGTCTCTGTGTCTCTGTGTGTCTCTGTGTCTCTCTGTGTCTATGTGTCTCTGTGTCTATGTGTCTCTGTGTCTCCTTGTGTCTCTATGTGTCTCTATGTGTCTCTATGTGTCTCTGTGTCTCTATGTGTCTCTATGTGTCTCTATGTGTCTCTATGTGTCTCTATGTGTCTCTGTGTCTCTATGTGTCTCTGTGTGTCTCTGTGTGTCTCTGTGTGTCTCTGTGTCTCTATGTGTCTCTATGTGTCTCTATGTGTCTCTGTGTCTCTGTGTGTCTATGTGTCTCTGTGTCTCTGTGTCTATGTGTCTCTGTGTCTCCTTGTGTCTCTATGTGTCTCTATGTGTCTCTGTGTCTCTATGTGTCTCTATGTGTCTCTGTGTCTCTATGTGTCTCTGTGTGTCTCTGTGTGTCTCTGTGTGTCTCTGTGTGTCTCTATGTCTCTGGTTTGAACCAGATGATTGTGTAATTAAAAGGAAGACCACCCCCCTCCTCCCTCACATTAATACAATTAAAGGGCCAGTGTGTATTTATTTCACCTCGTGTCATTGGTGGAGCTGTATTCTCTCGGGAACATGCATTGATGCGTTGTTGTGATGTGAACACAATGTCTCTTTGTCAAAAATATGTCCCAATTTCCCAACCAAGTTGATAACGGTAGAAATAGCCAGAAAAATGGAAAAGGCAAAAGGGAATTTTTCTCATCTGCACTTTTAAGACACAGAGTAACACTGTTGAGGTAAATACATATACACATGTTAATGTAGTATTAATAACACACCATCATCATTATCTGAATGTCAACAAAAAATTGTGGGGAAAAAGGGGTCATCCCTTTAAGGCAATCAGGTCAAAGGTGGTGAATTCTGACATGGTGCTTGAAAAGGTGGGAGGAGAAGAGAGGTTACAGCTGATCTGATGGAGGTCTGAAAGCCCTCCATGTGATTTGATTTCCAAACTTGGTTGTTGTCCTCTCAACGTAGACGAGTGAAGAACGAATAGTCTTTTTCGTTCTTATCAATCAGCCAATCAGCAGCTTTGACAAGATCACGAGAGGACAATGGCTCCTTAGACAATGGCCTCTGTCATTATATCAGATGGGACCTCTGAAGTTTAGTTAGACATTTATTCTCTCTTCTAAAACAGATGAAGCGAAACACGCGTCACAACATGCAGGTTCAATAGCAGCCGTGTTGAGAAGAACAAAGCCGGGAAGCTCTCTCGAGCATCATCAGAGGTTAATCAGCGCTTTAACCATCTAGAGGGGCATTATAAGATGGTACTAATATATTCTAATATCGGCATACAAGCTCAGAACAAATCGTATAATGCCTTTTAACTGCATCATAATGCCTTATACCTGTCGGTGTCGAGTAAAATGTTACCAATGTCTATGTATTAAACATGAGCTGTTACTCAAAGTGATCTGGACCTCTCGACGAGCTTGCTAGGTGTTAACGTCGTTACGATACAGAGAGCACGACTCAGTGAGAGGAAATTGTCCTTCGAGGGTTTGTGAGCAGATGCAGCAGCAATGCCACCTTAAGAGCTTTCTACACTACTCTTACCGTAGACACGGTGTGTGTCCCAAATTACACCCTAATTCCCTGTATAGTGCGCTACTTTTGACCGTTTAACAGCGTGGTAGAATTACTCTCACAGCAGGGATGCTTGTTAAAACTTCATATGTCTGAAATCCCGCTAACGGGATCGATATGACAACAGCCAGTGAAAGTGCAGGGTGCCAAATTCAAAAAGCAGAAATCCTCATAATTAAAATTCCTCAGACATACATGTGTTTTAAACAGCTCTTTATGATTTGAATGCATTTAAATGGTTTGAAACTTGTCTGAAACTTGTCTGCCTGTTGAACACACATCCTCCGCCTTCTATAGGAATTTAACGACTGCATAGGACTATGTTTTGGATGACTGGCTGCGAATGCTTATTGAATTGTTTTATTTCTGCCTTTTCTATTCCAGACATTCTGAAATTCACTAAAGCATCCCATGTATGTAACTTTAGTCTTTCACTTTTCAATGATTCAATGACGCTGCTCGTGATGGGTGATCTGACTGCATTTGTGGCCGTCACACTCCCCCCAGAGTCTACAACGTTGTATTACACAGACTATGCAAGTTAGAGTCCAATATACGGTGTACATAACATTATACAGCGTGTTTAACCTTTCACGAGTATCTACCCCGGATCCGGGATCACCCCCCACCCCCCCCCCCACACTGATTAGCATCGCTAGCATAGCGTCACAATTAAATAGTAGCATCTAAATATCATTAAATCACAAGTCCAAGACACCTAATGAAAGATACAGATCCTGTGAATAAAGCCACCATTTCAGATTTTTAAAATGTTTTACAGGGAAGACACAATATGTAAATCTATTAGCTAAACACGTTAGCAAAAATCACCATTTTTCTTGTCCACCATTTTCTCTCAACATCAGTAGCTATCACCAATTCGGCTAAACTAAGATATTGATAGCCACTAACCAAGAAAAAACCTCATCAGATGACAGTCTGATAACATATTTATGGTATAGGATAGGTTTTGTTAGAAAAATGTGCATATTTCAGGTATAAATCATAGTTTGCCATTGCAGCCAGCATCACAAATCTCACCAAAGCTCCTAGAATTACTAGAGACAGCAACTTGTATTACCAATTTACTCATCATAAAACATTTCTTAAAAATACACAGCACATAGCAATGGACAGACACAGATCTTGTGAATTCAGACAACATTTCAGATTTTCTACGTTTTTAGGCGAAAACACAATAAATCGTTATATTAGCATACCACATACGCAAACGTTACCCGAGCACTGATTCTAGCCAAAGAGAGCGATATCATATCATCGCCAAAATATATTAATTTTTTCACTAACCTTCTCAGAATTCTTCAGATGACACTCCTGTAACATCATATTACAACATACATATACAGTTTGTTCGAAAATGTGCATATTTAGCCACCAAAATCATGGTTAGACAATGACAAAAGTTGCCCAGCTGGTCAGACAATGTCGTGCGCCATATTAGACAGTGATCTAGTCGTATACATAAATACTCATAAACGTGACTAAAAAATATAGGGTGGACAGCGATTGATAGACAATTTAATTCTTAATACAATCGCTGATTTACATTTTTTAAATTATCCTTACTTTTCAATACAGTTTGCGCCAAGCGAAGCTACGTCTAAAAAGATGGCGTCATAAGCCATTAACATTTTTCGACAGAAACACGATTTATCATAATAAATTGTTCCTACTTTGAGCTGTTCTTCCATCAGAATCTTGTGCAAAGAATCCTTTCTTGGGTCTAATCTTCTTTTGGTCGAAAGATGTCCACTTGTCCGTCGAAATGCCCACTAATGTACACCGGGACCCCGAAATGTGCCCAGCGCGTCAAAGTGCACAACAAAGCAATGCCTCAAAATCGCACTAAAAGGATATAAATTGCTATACAACGGTTCAAATTAACTACCTTATGATGCTGTTAACACCTATAACGGGTAAAAACATGACAGGAGAAATATTACTGCCTACACTAATGTTTGGAAAAAGAGCAGCGCGGTGTCCAACGCGCATCCGGTGCAGCTGGAAAAGAGTTCCTACCTACAGGATTTTTTCATTTATAGTGGCTGTGATTGCGCAATCGATACCATTCAAATCGTCATCACGTAAAGGCATCCAGGGGAAGACGTAAGCAGTGTCCGTATCCTGATAGCGTTCACAGTCGCCTTTAAACTGACTCCAGATCAGGGGCCAAAATGTGTGAAATCTGACTCCATGTCAGGGAAATTGCTGTAGAATGAGTTCTGTTCCACTCAGAGACAAAATTCCAACGCCTATAGAAACTATAGAGTGTTTTCTATCCAATAATAGTAATAATATGCATATTGTACGAGCAAGAATTTAGTAGGAAGCCGTTTAGTCTGTAATGCAATTATGCTAATGAGAAAACAGCACCCCCTGTAGTCGCAAGAAGTTAAACACAAAAACCAAACTGCTATTAAGGAAATTAAAAAAAAAAACAGCAAGAATACTCATCCTATTCACAAAACCCTCTCTCAACCACAACCACATAAAGACATTTTTAACCTATCAAAACACAACAAAAGTGAGAAGTTACAATTGAATATTTCTACAGTACCTCTTCAACGGTTTCCTCTTCCCCCCCCTCCCCAAAATAAATATATCCGGTACTTGGTGGTCTTGAGACATGAGGTGGAGTTGAAGCAAAATGGAGGAACTGAACCCGTCAGGGGATCCTTCTATCTCAACACCCAGTCCTCTATCAACTACTATATGAGTGATAGCAGCAGAGAGCGTACAAATATGGGTCCACAGGTTAGTCACATGCCATTGACATAGGTCATCTCGAGGGTGAGCGTGGACAGCGAGAGAGAGAGGGAGATCCATCAAGCTGTTGTGTCAACGTGCCTGGGTATTAAGGGTCATTCTGTATAAAGACATTTGAATCCCCAGGCGGTGGGAGCTATTTAAGTGATAATGCCCGAGAAGCCGGTGTTTCGGAGGATGTATTGGCATGGGTGTTGTTAGGCTCTAGACGAAGTCGAAACTGTGCCAATATATCCTCCAAAAACACCGGCTTCAAGGGCACTTTTAGACACAGGGTTACCAACATATTCAAATAATGATTGACGTATTTTCATTAAAAAAAAAAAATGTTCTTTTGATAAATGTATTCGTACTGTTTCATCCTTCCACAAGATATAGTCCCGACACAAATCTAGGTTTGCTGGCCAAGCCGGCTGGTCGTTCGTTCTATCGGTTCGGTTTCCAGAGATGCGACCCAGTCATACAGTCTTTTTGTTCTGTATCTATGGACGAGACCCAGTCTTTCGTTTTAAAATGTTCCATTGCCATACTGGCTGGCAACGTTCTTAGCCCTTGCTTGCTAGCCAACTACGGCTAACTTACAGTCACATCAAACAGTGCAGACAATAACAACAGTAGCTTCATTTGTTAAAGCTGTTTTCTAGTGACATATATTTGGATGCATGCATAACAGTTAGGTAATGAGGTGCGATTTCGCCTGGCATAGAAAATGTGTTCTCTCGTCAGGACACTGTTGTACAGAGGAGCTAGCCAACAACACAGCTAACACAATCACTTCAAACTGAAGCTGGAAAGACTGCAAACTACCTTTTTCCAATTGACATGTCTTTGTATATATCAATACAAATTTGTCCAGCTGATTCATGATTTTGACTGGCTGAGAAAAGCTGTCTGCCTGTCTGTCTCGTCCCGACTCCCGACACGCTCATTACCATAGGACAGATGGAGATTTGAATATTGCAACAATGTTGCAAATGTCAGAGACAGAGAGCAAGGTTATTACAAATCTCTGCTGTTGAAAACCAAATGTTAGTCTAAAAGAAGTGTGAGATAATGTCTAGATGCTTTTTATAGTGGAGATCAAGTTTATAAATTGCCTGGCTGGGCTGATGAGACAGTGGATTGCGAAGTCAGATTGGACAGAGTAAAAAGGCATTTTAACTTCATAGATTTAGCCGGTGGTAATTTGTGGAATAGACACAAGCTGGAATGCGGTTTTAACCAATCAGAATTCAGGATTAGACCCCGTTGTATAACAGGCCCTAGCTGTCAATCATTGTTGAAACGCACTGGAAGCTGTTTGATGTAGAGATTACATCCCACCCAGTCTGACTGAGGACACCACATGACAGGGAATACGCTGAGTTTCATGAGTTCATTTCTATCACCAGTAGTCAGATACAGCATCTTCAGATGCATTTGCACACCTAAACACAAGTGGTTTCTGGTCCATAGTTATTGATCCCATAGTTATTGATCTCATAGTTATTGATCCCATAGTTATTGATCCCATAGTTATTGATCTCATAGTTATTGATCGATAGATATTAATCCCATAATTATTGATCGATAGATATTAATCACATAGTTATTGATCCCATAGTTATTGATCCCATAGTTACTGATCCATAGTTATTGATCCATAGTTATTGATCCCATAGTTATTGATCCATAGTTATTGATCCCATAGTTATTGATCCCATAGTTATTGATCTCATAGTTATTAATCCCATAGTTATTGATCTCATAGTTATTAATCCCATAGTTATTGATCCATAGTTATTGATCCCATAGTTACTGATCCATAGTTATTGATCCATAGTTACTGATCCATAGGTATTGATCCCATAGTTACTGATCCTTAGCTATTGATCCATAGTTACTGATCCATAGTTATTGATCACATAGTTATTGATCCATAGTTATTGATCCATAGTTACTGATCCATAGTTATTGATCCCATAGTTATTGATCCCATAGTTATTGATCCATAGTTACTAATCCCATAGTTATTGATCCATAGTTATTGATCCCATAGTTATTGATCCATAGTTATTGGGGAAAACATCTCTGAGCTGTCATACACAAACACACCTAAACCAATAGTGGGAATGATCAAGAATTATTATCAAGAATTATTAGGTAATCCTCAGATCAAACCTAATCTAAGGTTACTATACTCACCCTCCCATTATGGCCACCACAGTGATAGCTGTAAGCTCCCAGGTTCTGTGGGGCCCCACTCTACACCACTATTCCCTTACTCTGATACATTCTCAAGTGGAAAGCGGAGTGTCTACACTCCTTGACCTCAACACAAGGCCTACATTATGTTTCAAAACGAATCTATGGGGACCATGAGGCCCTTTGCTCCATAGAAATAGAATCACTAGAAATACACATCTTTCTCTCTCTCTCTCTCTCTCTCTCTACATCTCTCTCTCTCTACATCTCTCTACATCTCTCTCTCTCTACATATCTCTCTCTCTCTACATCTCTCTCTCTCTACATCTCTCTCTCTCTACATCTCTCTACATCTCTCTCTCTCTACATATCTCTCTCTCTCTACATCTCTCTACATCTCTCTCTCTCTACATATCTCTACATCTCTCTCTCTCTACATATCTCTCTCTACATCTATACATCTCTCTCTCTCTACATCTCTACATCGCTCTACATCTCTCTCTACATCTCTACATCTCTCTCTCTCTACATCTCTCTCTCTCTACATCTCTCTACATCTCTCTCTCTCTACATCTCTACATCTCTCTACATCTCTACATCTCTCTCTCTCTACACATCTCTCTCTACATCTATACATCTCTCTCTCTCTACATCTCTACATCTCTCTACATCTCTCTCTACATCTCTACATCTCTCTCTCTCTACATCTCTCTCTCTCTACATCTCTCTACATCTCTCTCTCTCTACATCTCTCTCTCTCTACATCTCTACATCTCTCTCTCTCTACATCTCTCTCTCTCTACATCTCTCTACATCTCTCTACATCTCTCTACATCTCTCTACATCTCTCTCTACATCTCTACATCTCTCTCTCTCTACATCTCTCTCTCTCTACATCTCTACATCTCTCTACATCTCTCTCTCTCTCTACATCTCTCTACATCTCTCTACATCTCTCTCTACATCTCTCTACATCTCTACATCTCTCTACATCTCTACATCTCTCTCTCTACATCTCTCTACATCTCTCTACATCTATCTCTCTCTACATCTCTACATCTCTCTCTCTCTCTACATCTCTCTACATCTCTCTCTCTCTACATCTCTCTACATCTCTCTCTCTCTACATCTCTCTACATCTCTCTCTCTCTACATCTCTCTACATCTCTCTCTCTCTACATCTCTCTACATCTCTCTCTCTCTACATCTCTCTACATCTCTCTCTCTACATCTCTCTACATGTCTCTCTCTCTACATCTCTCTACATCTCTCTACATCTCTCTACATCTCTCTACATCTCTCTCTCTCTACATTTCTACATCTCTCTCTCTCTCTACATCTCTCTACATCTCTCTCTCTCTACATCTCTCTACATCTCTCTACATCTCTCTCTCTCTACATCTCTCTACATCTCTCTACATCTCTCTACATCTCTCTCTCTCTACATCTCTCTACATCTCTCTCTCTCTACATCTCTCTACATCTCTCTACATCTCTCTACATCTCTCTACATCTCTCTCTCTCTACATCTCTCTACATCTCTCTCTCTCTACATCTCTCTACATCTCTCTCTCTCTACATCTCTCTACATTTCTCTACATCTCTACATCTCTCTACATCTCTCTACATCTCTCTACATCTCTACATCTCTCTACATCTCTCTACATCTCTCTCTACATCTCTCTACATCTCTCTACATCTCTCTACATATCTCTCTCTACATCTCTCTCTCTCTACATGTCTCTACATCTCTCTCTCTCTACATCTCTCTCTCTCTACATCTCTCTACATCTCTCTCTCTCTACATATCTCTCTCTACATCTATACATCTCTCTCTCTCTACATCTCTACATCTCTCTACATCTCTCTCTCTCTCTACATCTCTACATCTCTCTACATCTCTCTACGTCTCTCTCTACATCTCTCTACATCTCTCTCTACATCTCTCTCTCTCTACATCTCTCTCTCTCTACATCTCTCTACATCTCTCTCTCTACATCTCTCTACATCTCTCTCTACATCTCTCTCTCTCTCTCTACATCTCTCTACATCTCTCTACATCTCTCTCTACATCTCTCTCTCTCTCTCTCTCTACATCTCTCTACATCTCTCTACATCTCTCTACATCTCTCTACATCTCTCTACATCTCTCTCTCTCTACATCTCTCTACATCTCTCTCTCTCTACATCTCTACATCTCTCTACATCTCTCTACATCTCTCTCTATCTACATCTCTACATCTCTCTCTACATCTCTCTACATCTCTCTACATCTCTCTCTGTCTACATCTCTACATCTCTCTACATCTCTCTACATCTCTCTACATCTCTCTACATCTCTCTCTCTCTCTACATCTCTCTACATCTCTCTACATCTCTCTCTCTCTCTACATCTCTCTACACCTCTCTACATCTCTCTCTACATCTCTACATCTCTCTACATCTCTACATCTCTCTCTCTACATCTCTCTACATCTCTCTACATCTCTCTCTCTCTACATCTCTACATCTCTCTACATCTCTCTACGTCTCTCTCTACATCTCTCTACATCTCTCTCTACATCTCTCTCTCTCTACATCTCTCTCTCTCTACATCTCTCTACATCTCTCTCTCTACATCTCTCTACATCTCTCTCTACATCTCTCTCTCTCTCTCTACATCTCTCTACATCTCTCTACATCTCTCTCTACATCTCTCTCTCTCTCTCTCTCTACATCTCTCTACATCTCTCTACATCTCTCTACATCTCTCTACATCTCTCTACATCTCTCTCTCTCTACATCTCTCTACATCTCTCTACATCTCTCTCTCTCTACATCTCTACATCTCTCTACATCTCTCTACATCTCTCTCTATCTACATCTCTACATCTCTCTCTACATCTCTCTACATCTCTCTACATCTCTCTCTGTCTACATCTCTACATCTCTCTACATCTCTCTACATCTCTCTACATCTCTCTCTCTCTACATCTCTACATCTCTCTACATCTCTCTACATCTCTCTACATCTCTCTACATCTCTCTACATCTCTCTCTCTCTACATCTCTACATCTCTCTACATCTCTCTACATCTCTCTACATCTCTCTACATCTCTCTCTTCATCTCTCTACATCTCTCTACATCTATCTCTCTCTACATCTCTCTCTACATCTCTCTACATCTCTCTCTCTCTACATCTCTACATCTCTCTACATCTCTCTACATCTCTCTACATCTCTCTACATCTCTCTCTCTCTACATCTCTCTACATCTCTCTCTCTCTCTACATCTCTCTACATCTCTCTACATCTCTCTACATCTCTCTCTCTACATCTCTCTACATCTCTCTCTCTCTACATCTCTCTACATCTCTCTACATCTCTCTCTCTCTACATCTCTCTACATCTCTCTCTCTCTACATCTCTCTACATCTCTCTACATCTCTCTCTCTCTACATCTCTCTACATCTCTCTACATCTCTCTACATCTCTCTACATCTCTCTACATCTCTCTACATCTCTCTACATCTCTCTCTCTCTACATCTCTACATCTCTCTCTCTCTCTACATCTCTCTACATCTCTCTCTCTCTACATCTCTCTACATCTCTCTCTCTCTACATCTCTCTACATCTCTCTCTCTCTACATCTCTCTACATCTCTCTCTCTCTACATCTCTCTACATCTCTCTCTCTCTACATCTCTCTACATCTCTCTCTACATCTCTCTACATCTCTCTACATCTCTCTACATCTCTCTACATCTCTCTACATCTCTCTACATCTCTCTACATCTCTCTACATCTCTCTCTCTCTACATCTCTCTACATCTCTCTCTCTCTACATCTCTCTACATCTCTCTACATCTCTCTCTCTACATCTCTCTACATCTCTCTCTCTACATCTCTCTACATCTCTCTCTCTCTACATCTCTCTACATCTCTCTACATCTCTCTACATCTCTCTACATCTCTCTACATCTCTACATCTCTCTACATCTCTCTACATCTCTTTCTACATCTCTCTACATCTCTCTACATCTCTCTACATATCTCTCTCTACATCTCTACATCTCTCTCTACATCTCTACATCTCTCTCTCTACATCTCTACATCTCTCTCTCTACATCTCTCTACATCTCTCTCTACACCTCTCTACATCTCTCTACATCTCTCTACATCTCTCTACATCTCTCTACATCTCTACATCTCTCTCTACATCTCTACATCTCTCTCTCTACATCTCTCTACATCTCTCTACATCTCTCTACATCTCTCTACATCTCTCTACATCTATCTACATCTCTCTACATCTCTACATCTCTCTACATCTCTACATCTCTCTCTCTACATCTCTCTACATCTCTACATCTCTCTACATCTCTCTACATCTCTCTCTCTCTACATCTCTACATCTCTCTACATCTCTCTACATCTCTCTACATCTCTCTACATCTCTCTACACATCTCTACATCTCTACATCTCTACATCTCTACATCTCTCTACACATCTCTACATCTCTACATCTCTCTACATCTCTACATCTCTCTCTCTCTACATCTCTCTACATCTCTACATCTCTCTACACATCTCTACATCTCTACATCTCTACACATCTCTACATCTCTACATCTCTCTACATCTCTACATCTCTACATCTCTCTCTCTCTACATCTCTCTCTACATCTCTACATCTCTCTCTCTCTACATCTCTCTACATCTCTCTCTACATCTCTCTCTCTCTACATCTCTCTCTCTATACATCTCTCTCTCTACATCTCTACATCTCTCTACACCTCTCTCTCTACATCTCTCTCTCTACATCTCTACATCTCTCTACATCTCTACATCTCTACATCTCTCTCTCTCTACATCTCTCTCTCTACATCTCTCTCTCTCTACATCTCTACATCTCTCTACACCTCTCTCTCTACATCTCTACATCTCTCTCTCTACATCTCTCTCTCTCTCTCTCCTGTTTAAATTAACCAGATGGTGACATTTTAAATGAGTCATCTCTTTTTAGAACATTCTCTCTCTGGGTCTATCCAATATAATGTACCAGGTTCACCACCAGGACACATGGTGCGTGGAGAGGTGTTAATACCAAGCCAACTGTTTCTCTGCTTAAACTGTTATGATTCATCCTAACAGTTCATCCATTCCAGGATCACTACCACAGCTCTTCCCGTTCCAACCTGTTGCCTCATTCAATCCAAACTTCCACACTGAGTGGACAATAAAGTTGTTCAAATAACGTCTTTTTTTATTTTTTGTACTTTTTTTTCCGATCTTGTCTCGTCGCTGCAACTCCCCAACGGGCTCGGGAGAGGCGAAGGTCGAGTCCTCATGCGTCCTCCGAAACATGACCCGCCAAACCGCGCTTCTTAACACTCGCACTCTTAACCTGGAAGTCAGCTGCACCAATGTGTCAGAGGGAACACTGTTCAGCTGATGACCGAGGTCAGCCTGCAGGCACCCGGCCCGTCACAAGGAGTCGCTAGAGAGCGATGAGCCAAGTAAAGCACCACTGGCCAAACCCTCCCCTGACCATATTGGACTCCTGATCACGGCTGGTTGTGATACAGCCCGGGATCGAACCTGGGTTTGTAGTGACACCTCTAGCACTGCAGTGCCTTAGACCGCTGCGACACTCGCGAGGCCTAAAACCAGAAACTTTTAGACTCTAGTACTATTTTACTGGGTGACTCACTTTTACTTGAGTCATTTTCTATTAAGGTATCTTTACTTATACTCAAAAATGACAATTGTTTGTTTCACAATAAAAAATATGTTGCATCTTCAAAGTGGTTGGCATGTTGTGCAAATCAAATGATACAACCCTCCCCCCAAAAAATCTATTTTAATTCCAGGTTTTAAGGCAACAAAATAGGAAAAAGGGGGGTGAATACTTTCGCAAGCCACTGTAAATCTGAAGTTGACAGTTATAGGCTGGCTTGCTGGGTCATCCGTATTACGTCACACGCCGGCAAATGTTTTTTTCTGGCATGTCATCGGCATTCATTGGAATTCTGATCAGTTTTATGTAATTACTCTAAAAATTGAAAAGTGAGATGTAATTTTGCATTGGAACTTTTAATGCGTATTCTAATGCAAATCCTTATGTTACATGTGATTACGTTTATGCTACATACCCTTTAAGCAAATTAATTCAATCTTCCTGCACAGACGTAAATGCTCAGCTTTTTTTTTATGATACATTTGTTTATTTAATAACACGTTATGTAAACAGATTACAAAATTCCAATAATCTACCCGGTAGTGGTGTTTTGACATCTGATATGTTGTTGGCTACTGGGCTAGGTGTTAATAACACATTCATTGTTTGTTTGTTTGTTTCTGTCTGTCTGTCTGTCTGTCTGTCTGTCTGTCTGTCTGTCTGTCTGTCTGGTTGTGATACAGTCCGTCCGTCCGTCCGTCCGTCCGTCCGTCCGTCCGTCCGTCCGTCCGTCCGTCTGTCTGTCTGTCTGTCTGTGTCCGTCTGTCTGTCTGTCTGTCTGTCTGTCTGTCTGTCTGTCTGTGTCCGTCTGTCTGTCTGTCTGGTTGTGATACAGTCCGTCCGTCCGTCCGTCCGTCCGTCTGTCTGTCTGTCTGAGACTGGAGAGGCACACGGCCCACTCAGTTTAAAACATGTTGAGAGTTTAGGACCATAAGGGTTCTATCTGCATTTTTTTTTCTCCAAAGTTGAGTTATTGACATAACCTTGTTCTGTTCAATGTTCTCTACCTATATAGACATCTACCTATATAGACATCTACCTATATAGACATCTAATAGACATCTACCTATATAGACATCTACCTGTATAGACATCTACCTATATAGACATCTACCTATATAGACATCTACCTATATAGACATCTACCTATATAGACATCTAATAGACATCTACCTATATAGACATCTACCTGTATAGACATCTACCTATATAGACATCTACCTATATAGACATCTACCTATATAGACATCTACCTATATAGACATCTACCTATATAGACATCTACCTGTATAGACATCTACCTATATAGACATCTACCTATATAGACATCTACCTATATAGACATCTACCGATATAGACATCTACCTGTATAGACATCTACCTATATAGACATCTACCTATATAGACATCTACCCATATAGACATCTACCTATATAGACATCTACCTATATAGACATCTACCGATATAGACATCTACCTGTATAGACATCTACCTATATAGACATCTACCTATATAGACATCTACCTATATAGACATCTACCTATATAGACATCTACCTATATAGACATCTACCTATATAGACATCTACCTATATAGACATCTACCTATATAGACATCTACCTGTATAGACATCTACCCTATATAGACATCTACCCTATATAGACATCTACCTATATAGACATCTACCTATATAGACATCTACCTATATAGACATCTACCTATATAGACATCTACCTATATAGACATCTACCTATATAGACATCTACCTGTATAGACATCTACCTATATAGACATCTACCTATATAGACATCTACCTATATAGACATCTACCTATATAGACATCTACCTATATAGACATCTACCTGTATAGACATCTACCTATATAGACATCTACCCTATATAGACATCTACCTATATAGACATCTACCTATATAGACATCTACCCTATGTAGACATCTACCTATATAGACATCTACCTATATAGACATCTACCTGTATAGACATCTACCTATATAGACATCTACCTATATAGACATCTACCTGTATAGACATCTACCTGTATAGACATCTACCTATATAGACATCTACCTATATAGACATCTACCTATATAGACATCTACCCTATATAGACATCTACCTATATAGACATCTACCTATATAGACATCTACCTATATAGACATCTACCTATATAGACATCTACCTATATAGACATCTACCTATATAGACATCTATATAGACATCTACCTATATAGACATCTACCCTATATAGACATCTGTATAGACATCTACCTATATAGACATCTACCTATATAGACATCTATATAGACATCTACCTATATAGACATCTACCTATATAGACATCTATATAGACATCTACCTATATAGACATCTACCTATATAGACATCTACCTATATAGACATCTACCTATATAGACATCTACCTATATAGACATCTATATAGACATCTACCTATATAGACATCTACCTATATAGACATCTACCCTATATAGACATCTATATAGACATCTACCTATATAGACATCTACCTATATAGACATCTATATAGACATCTACCCTATATAGACATCTACCTATATAGACATCTACCTATATAGACATCTACCTATATAGACATCTACCTATATAGACATCTACCTATATAGACATCTACCTGTATAGACATCTACCTATATAGACATCTACCCTATATAGACATCTACCTATATAGACATCTACCTATATAGACATCTAATAGACATCTACCTATATAGACATCTACCCATATAGACATCTACCTATATAGACATCTACCTATATAGACATCTAATAGACATCTACCTATATAGACATCTACCCATATAGACATCTACCTATATAGACATCTACCTATATAGACATCTACCTATATAGACATCTACCTATATAGACATCTACCTATATAGACATCTACCTGTATAGACATCTACCTATATAGACATCTACCTATATAGACATCTACCTGTATAGACATCTACCTATATAGACATCTACCTATATAGACATCTACCGATATAGACATCTACCTATATAGACATCTACCCTATATAGACATCTACCTGTATAGACATCTACCTATATAGACATCTACCTGTATAGACATCTGCCTATATAGACATCTAATAGACATCTACCTATATAGACATCTAATAGACATCTACCTATATAGACATCTACCTGTATAGACATCTAATAGACATCTACCTATATAGACATCTACCCTATATAGACATCTACCTGTATAGACATCTACCTATATAGACATCTACCTGTATAGACATCTGCCTGTATAGACATCTACCTATATAGACATCTACCTATATAGACATCTAATAGACATCTACCTATATAGACATCTACCTATATAGACATCTACCTGTATAGACATCTACCTATATAGACATCTAATAGACATCTACCTATATAGACATCTACCTATATAGACATCTACCTATATAGACATCTACCTATATAGACATCTACCTATATAGACATCTACCTATATAGACATCTACCTATATAGACATCTAATAGACATCTACCTATATAGACATCTACCTGTATAGACATCTACCTATATAGACATCTACCTATATAGACATCTAATAGACATCTACCTATATAGACATCTACCTATATAGACATCTAATAGACATCTACCTGTATAGACATCTGCCTGTATAGACATCTACCTATATAGACATCTACCTATATAGACATCTACCTGTATAGACATCTACCTGTATAGACATCTACCAATATAGACATCTACCTGTATAGACATCTACCTATATAGACATCTACCTATATAGACATCTAATAGACATCTACCTGTATAGACATCTACCTGTATAGACATCTACCTATATAGACATCTACCTATATAGACATCTACCTATATAGACATCTACCTGTATAGACATCTAAATGCCCCAATTCATGTCAAGTTCAAAAGAATACAAGAAAAATTATAAATATCACTGACACTATTCAAACCAACTTTAAAGCCTATTGTCTCAGAATCGCCTTTTTGCAGATAGAACCTTATAGTCACCAGCTCTTGATTTGTATGTCGAATATAATGAAAATATTGTGTTTTTTTTTTTTTACCCAGAATTCAAAGATGTAGAACACGGCCATCAGTGCATGAAACCTCTGTCAGCTACCTTCCTCCTGACTCCTCTGTTTCACAACATTCACATAGTCCCACGACAACAGGAATGTGCTATTCTCATTTGCATAATCTTTTCAAGAAATAACTGAACTGTGTTTTTCCCCACTGAAACTGAAGGAAGAATATGCCGGAATTGAGCAGGAAGATAAGGGTGTTGTATCGTTCACCAAGTAATAGTCTAAGACACAGAAATATTCTATGTTCTATCGATTATATACTGGTACGTTTTGTTCTATCATTCTACCTTTCCATTCTAGATCTTCTATTTCTATCACAGGAGGCTGCTGAGGGGAGGACAACTCATAATAACTGGAATGGAGCGAATAGACTAGACCAGGTGGACACTAGGTGGAAACCAAGTGGTAACCGGGTGGTAACCAGGTGGAAACTAGGTGGAAACCAAGTGGTAACCGGGTGGTAACCAGGTGGAAACTAGGTGGAAACCAAGTGGTAACCGGGTGGCAACCAGATGGAAACTAGGTGGTAACCGGGTGGTAACCGGGTGGTAACTAGGTGGAAACCAAGTCGTAACCGGGTGGTAACCAGGTGGAAACTAGGTGGAAACCAAGTGTTAACCGGGTGGTAACCAGGTGGAAACTAGGTGGAAACCAAGTGGTAACCGGGTGGTAACCAGGTGGACACTAGGTGGAAACCAAGTGGTAACCGGGTGGTAACCAGGTGATGTATTAGATACCATTACACTCATACCACAAAACCCGTCCTCTCCAATTAAGGTGCCAACAACTTCCTGTGATTTCTATGGTTCTAGACCTCAGAACATGTCAGATAGATCCTCTGTTCTGTAGCGGTGATGGCAGTGTGAATGGCGTACTGTGCATATAGTAATACAGCATAGGTAATCCTCTCGTTCAGTTATAGGGATCAAAGAGGATCACAGAATCACTGGTGCAGCAAGGTTACAGCATATTTCACTCCATCATAGAGAGACTGCCTCTGGGTCCACTGAAATATTCAAGCGTAGAATATGGATTGAGTCTGGCTTGAATCTCACCGTTTTGTGGAAAACTAACGATAAGCAAAAACGACAACAATTCTATATTAACTTTTTAAGAACCATCTAGCAAAAATGGAAATCACTGAACGCAAGGAATCCATGTTGCTTTTTTTGGGATACTAAATATTTTGTTGAAAAAAATTCCCCTCCTTTCCCCTCGATCAACAGGTCTCTAGCTCCCCGAACTATTCGAGGACAAACGTCGTCACGGAAACTCTGCCTTCATCATATTCCCTACACCTGCTAAATGGACTGAACGCTTCGATGTAAACAGCACATAATCCCAGTTATAGAACATCATTCTGTGAGTTAATTAAGTAACTGACAACTGTAAAATAGATTTGATCTTAATGAGAATAACCTGCATCCTCTCATTCTTCATCAGTCATACATACACAACACAGTCAGTAACAGATAAACATGGTATATAAACTACCCACTACCCCTCCATCCCCATCCCCCTGGTCCCTCTCCTTACATGGGCTGGTTGAGTACTGCAGGCTGCCCCTCTTCCTGAAGGGGGACTGGGATTTGGGTTTGGTCCCGGGTCCAGACCCTGCTCCTGGGGACGGGTTGGACGACATCTTCCCTGGCTGGTTCAGTCAAGAAAGAAAAGACCAGCACAGCACGGTGGAGCTGGAGCAGACTGCAGAGGGAGAGTCAGGGAGACACGAAGTAAGAGAGGAGGAGAGAAAGAGAAGAGAGAGAGAGAGGAGAGAGAGGAGAGAGAGAGAGGGGAGAGAGGAGAGAGAGGAGAGAGAGGAGAGAGAGGAGAGAGAGGAGAGAGAGAGAGGGAGAGACAGAGGGAGAGACAGAGGGAGAGACAGATAGATAGATAGATAGATAGATAGATAGATAGATAGATAGATAGATAGATAGATAGATAGATAGATAGATAGATAGATAGATGGAAGCAGCACAGATGCTGAGAGAGGGAGAGACAGAGGGAGAGACAGAGGGAGAGACAGAGAGACAGAGAGACAGAGAGACAGAGAGACAGAGAGACAGAGAGACAGAGAGACAGAGAGACAGAGAGACAGAGAGACAGAGAGACAGAGAGATAGATAGATAGATAGATAGATGGAAGCAGCACAGATGCTGAGAGAGGGAGAGACAGAGGGAGAGACAGAGGGAGAGACAGAGGGAGAGACAGAGGGAGAGACAGAGAGACAGAGAGACAGAGAGACAGAGAGACAGAGAGACAGAGAGACAGAGAGATAGATAGATAGATAGATAGATGGAAGCAGCACAGATGCTGAGAGAGGGAGAGACAGAGGGCGAGACAGAGAGATAGATAGATAGATAGATAGATAGATAGATAGATAGATAGATAGATAGATAGATAGATGGATAGATAGATGGAAGCAGCACAGATGCTGAGAGAGGGAGTGAGCCGGGGGGTGTGTGTGAGAGGGGGGATGTTCAAGTGTGGACTGCTGTACTGAAGTAAGAGAGGAGGAGAGAAAGAGGAGAGAGAGAGGAGAGAGAGAGGGAGCGAGCCGGGGGGTGTGTGTGAGAGGGGGGATGTTCAAGTGTGGACTGCTGTACTGAAGTAAGAGAGGAGGAGAGAAAGAGGAGAGAGAGAGGAGAGAGAGAGGGAGCGAGCCGGGGGGTGTGTGTGAGAGGGGGGATGTTCAAGTGTGGACTGCTGTACTGACTGCTCCTGTTCTGCTCTCATGCTGCAGTAAGGCTGCCTCCTCCTACATCCCACAGTACTCCATCCCTGCATGTGTGACACTGATTGTGTGTGTGTGTAAGTGTGTGTGCGCGTGTGTGTGTGTTTGTGTGTAACACTGAATGTGTGAGTGTATGTAAAATTAATTGTGTGTGTGTGTGTGTGACACTGATTGTGTGTGTGTGTGTGTTCTACGCCTGGATGCGGTGTCGACAGTCCTGCGGTGGGCGTGACAGAGCTACTCAACGTTACACACAACACGGCTCCAGCCAGCTACACTCTGCTCTGTTCTGTTGCCCCGGCAACCATCATGTGGAGAAAGAAAAATCCAATGGGAAAATGAGAAGTGGACATGAATTTCTCTGACTGATAGTCAAACAATAACATCAACAGTTATTGCATTAAAGGTTGTTGATTAAAGGTAATTTTGGGAGACACATTAGAAGAAAGATCTGGAGGCATGATAAGGATATGAGGAGGAGAGATAGTAAAATAGAGAGGGGAAAGATAAGCAAAGGGAGAAAGAGAGACGATAGGAGAGAGAGAGAGAGGGCGAGAGAGAGAGGAAAGAGAGAGAGGGCGAGAGATAGAGAGGGCGAGAGAGAGAATGCGAGAGAGAGAGGAAAGAGAGAGAGGAAGAGAGAGAGAGGAGAGAGAGAAACTAAGAGAGAGAGGAAAGAGAGAGAGAGATGTGTAATGTTTACTGTTAATTTTTATTGTTTATTTGACTTTTGTATATTATCTACCTCACTTGCTTTGGCAATGTTAACACATGTTTCCCATGCCAATAAAGCCCCTTGAATTGAATTGAATTGAGAGAGAGAGAGGGCGAGAGACAGAGGAAAGATAATGTTTACTGTTAATTTTATATTATTTATTTCACTTAGTTTATTATTTATTTCACTTGCTTAAGCAATGTAAACATGTTTCCCATGCCAATAAAGCCCTTTGGATTGAATTAAATTGAGAGAGAGAGAGAGAGAGAGAGAGAGAGAGAGAGAGAGAGAGAGAGAGAGAGAGAGAGAGAGAGAGAGAGAGAGAGAGAAGGAGAGTGAGCCTCTTTTTTGAAGGAAAGCCAGGGTGGCAGGCCAGCCTGTAGAGAGGGGCTGAGCAGACCGTGAGCACAAGCCACTGGACTGGAAGATCTCTCTCTCTCAGGGGAGGGTGGAGTGTAGATGACCCACTAGACTACCATAAACAGGGATTGTAATTATTTTAATGGGAGGATCAGCTTTAATATTGCAGATAGATTGTAGCTTCCCATCAATATAATTGTCTGCATCATTTACAATCCCCAATTGATCTTTTTGCAAATATATATATACGCACATACATACTGTACATACATACATACATACATACATACATACATACATACATACATACATACATACATACATACTCATATATATTTATAAATATATATATTTTTAAAATATACAGTATATATATATATATTGATGTACGCTGAGAGTCGTGAAGCAAGTTCAGGGAGTGAATACATTTAACAAATAAACCAACAAATACAACCGTACCAACATGACACAGATACAGGAACAATAACACCTGGGGAAGAAACCAAAAGGGAGAGACACATAAAGGACAGGTATCCAAGGAGGTGATGGAGTCCAGGTGAGTGTCATCATGCGCGTAACGATGGTGACAGGTGTGCACCCTAACGAGCAGCCTGGTGACCTAGAGGCCGGAGAGATAGAGAGCACGTGACACAACCTCTTCTCTGATTGGAGTAAACTAACGGACAACAACACTTAGGCCTGTATTTCCAGCTTATACATACTATACACATTTTAAGGACACAATCCATTTTATAATAGTTCTATTGTGTTCGTTTTTACTATTTTACAATAGTTGTGTTTTTTGTTTGTTTTTACTCCTGTCCTTCCTTTACCCTCAACCTCTCCCATCTATTTCTGATGTCCTTCCTCTACCCTCAACCTCTCCCATCTATTACTGATGTCCTTCCTTTACCCTCAACCTCTCCCATCTATTACTGATGTCCTTCCTTTACCCTCAACCTCTCCCATCGATTACCCATGTCCTTCCTCTACCCTCAACCTCTCCCATCTATTACTGATGTCCTTCCTTTACCCTCAACCTCTCCCATCTATTACTTATGTCCTTCCTTTACCCTCAACCTCTCCCATCTATTACTGATGTCCTTCCTCTACCCTCAACCTCTCCCATCTATTACCCATGTCCTTGCTCTACCCTCAACCTCTCCCATCTATTACCCATGTCCTTCCTCTACCCTCAACCTCTCCCATCTATTTCTGATGTACTTCCTCTACCCTCAACCTCTCCCATCTATTTCTGATGTCCTTCCTTTACCCTCAACCTCTCCCATCTATTACCCATGTCCTTGCTCTACCCTCAACCTCTCCCATCTATTACCCATGTCCTTCCTCTACCCTCAACCTCTCCCATCTATTACTGATGTCCTTCCTCTACCCTCAACCTCTCCCATCTATTACTGATGTCCTTCCTCTACCCTCAACCTCTCTCATCTATTACTGATGTCCTTCCTCTACCCTCAACCTCTCTCATCTATTACTGATGTCCTTCCTCTACCCTCAACCTCTCTCATCTATTACTGATGTCCTTCCTCTACCCTCAACCTCTCCCATCTATTACTGATGTCCTTCTTCTACCCTCAACCTCTCCCATCTATTACTGATGTCCTTCCTCTACCCTCAACCTCTCCCATCTATTTCTGATGTCCTTCCTCTACTCTCAACCTCTCCCATCTATTTCTGATGTCCTTCCTCTACCCCAAACCTCTCCCATCTATTTCTGATGTCCTTCCTCTACCCTAAACCTCTCCCATCTATTACCCATGTCCTTCCTCTACCCTCAACCTCTCCCATCTATTACTGATGTCCTTCCTCTACCCTCAACCTCTCCCATCTATTACCCATGTCCTTGCTCTACCCTCAACCTCTCCCATCTATTACCCATGTCCTTCCTCTACCCTCAACCTCTCCCATCTATTACCCATGTCCTTCCTCTACCCTCAACCTCTCCCATCGATTACCCATGTCCTTCCTCTACCCTCAACCTCTCCCATCTATTTCTGATGTACTTCCTCTACCCTCAACCTCTCCCATCTATTACCCATGTCCTTCCTCTACTCTCAACCTCTCCCATCTATTACCCATGTCCTTCCTCTACCCTCAACCTCTCCCATCTATTTCTGATGGCCATCCGGTTTGATTTCAGTAAAACACAGTATGTTATACATTAGTTATCTTGTTATTATTTATTATTAGTCCCACACTTCAGCTCCATTCCACCCCTCCCATCTATCTCTTAACACCATCCATATTAGGATTTCTAATTGCCATATATTTTTCAACTGTGCTTTCTATTCTCATAGTTTCTACAGATGTACATTAAAGATGACATTTTTGCTAAAAGTATTATGATACTATTGATCGATTGACTATGACTTTTCAGATCACCCTGTACTGCTATCTGTAGCGTTAGCTCCAGGTAAATGTTGCAATTTTTCAGCCATTCCTGGACCTGTGACCAAAAACAAGCTACATATGAACAATACCAAAACAAATGATCTAATGATTCTGTCTCTTCGCAGAAAAATCTGCAGAGCTGGGAAGGTTGTATCCCCCATATATATAACATTCTATTGGTTGCAAGAATTTTGTATAATAAAAATCTCTTCTCAACTATTTTGCAATCTATATGGTACGGCTGTCAATTTTTTGGTCCTTAAATGAAACTGGTAAACTTCTTTATTTATCCCAGTTTTCTTTAACCCATTATGGCTTTTAATGTTGACAGACAAGTTCTCTACTTTCTCCCCTTCCACTTTCCTCTTTCATTTTTTTGTGGTAATGCTGCAATTAGTTGGTTGTAATTTTGGATAGAGCAGACATTTCCATATGTCTGTGTAAGCTGCATGTGTGACATAACTCCACAAGTCCTATTTATCATATCATTTCTTAAGATAATACTATTAAGATAATACAAAAAATTATGTTTTTTTTATTATCAAAAAAACAACGTTTTATTACAGAGATCTATTATCTAGAATATATTATTCTACTCCATGTATGGGGAAGCTTAACTATCTGTTAAACTCATGAGAATATAAACCTTCTTTACTATGTAATTGCAGGTTCAGGGCACACATCAACATCAACATTCACAGCACAGTACCTCAGTGGCCAGCCAGTAAAGATGACATCATAGTACAGTACCTCAGTGGCCAGCCAGTAAAGATGACATCATAGTACAGTACCTCAGTGGCCAGCCAGTAAAGATGACATCATAGTACAGTACCTCAGTGGCCAGCCAGTAAAGATGACATCATAGTACAGTACCTCAGTGGCCAGCCAGTAAAGATGACATCATAGTACAGTACCTCAGTGGCCAGCCAGTAAAGATGACATCATAGTACAGTACCTCAGTGGCCAGCCAGTAAAGATGACATCATAGTACAGTACCTCAGTGGCCAGCCAGTAAAGATGACATCATAGTACAGTACCTCAGTAGCCAGCCAGTAAAGATGACATCATAGTACAGTACCTCAGTGGCCAGCCAGTAAAGATGACATCATAGTACAGTACCTCAATGGCCAGCCAGTAAAGATGACATCATAGTACAGTACCTCAGTGGCCAGTCAGGACAGATGACAGCATAGTACAGTACCTCAATAGCCAGCCAGGACAGATGACATCATAGTACAGTCCCTCAGTGGCAGCCAGGACAGATGACAGCATAGTACAGTCCCTCAGTGGCCAGCCAGGACAGATGACAGCATAGTACAGTCCCTCAGTGGCCAGCCAGGACAGATGACATCATAGTACCTCAGTGGCCAGGTGACATCATAGTCCCTCAGTGGCCAGCCAGGAGAGATGACATCATAGTAAAGTACCTCAGTGGCCAGCCAGGACAGATGACAGAACATATGGAAGCCCTCCAAAAGCTCCCGGCTGTTTCCCGAACAGCACCCTATTCCCTATGTAGTGCACTGCTTCTGACTAGAGCCCTATGGGACTCCCTATTGGCCCGGGTCAAAAGTAGTGCACTATATTGGAAATACATTTGGGAGGTAAGCAATGTTCCCTCTAATGTTTTTTGTCACTAAGCAAATTTCAGGTCTGCTGAGCGCAAACTTGAAAATTGTTACATTTCTGTGTAACTTCTGGAATGGGTTTACTGTGAACACTGAGGCTGTACACGCTATAAGTTACAGTTTCAGACAGTGGTCAAGTAGGCTACTGTGGCTATTTGATCCTAATGTAGGCCTACCAGAGTGGCCTACTGTCACGCCCTGGCCTTAGTATTCTTTGTTTTCTTTATTATTTTAGTTAGGTCAGGGTGTGACATGGGGAATGTTTGTGTTTTGTCGGTTTTGGGTGATTATATGGTAAAGGGGGTGTTGGGTGCATTGTATGGGTTTGTGTGTAGTGCATGTGTCTAGCGTTGTCTATGTTGGTTTAGTTGTTTAGGAGAGTCTATGGTTGCCTGAATGAGTTCCCAATTAGAGACAGCTGATTTCTGTTGTCTCTGATTGGGAGCCATATTTAGGGTAGCCATAGGCTTTCATGTGATGTGGGTAATTGTCTATGTAGAACGTTTGTAGCCTGTATGTGTATGTGCACAACGTAATTTAGCTTCACGGTCGTTTGTTGTTTTGTATAGTTTGTTAAAGTGTGTCTTGTTCGTTCATCTTCTTTAAATAAAAAGAGAAGATGTATCATTATTCCGCTGCATCTTGGTCCGTCTCTCCTCCACACGATCGTGACAGAATTACCCACCAAAGGATCAAGCAGCGTGAATTGGAGCAGTGGCCTGCTACACAGGATTATTGGAGTTGGGAGGAAATATTGGACGGAGAAGATCCATGGGCACAGCCGGGAGAATATCGCCGTCCCAAAGCTGAGCTGGAGGCAGCGAAAGCAGAGAGGCGGCGATATGAGGAGGCAGCACGGAAACAAGGCTGGAACCCCGTAAGTCAAACCCAAAAATTTCTTGGGGGAGGGCTCTCGGGTAGTTTAGTTGGGTCAGTCGGGAGACGTGAGCCAACTCCTCCTGCTTACCGTAAGGAGCCGGTGAGGGCGGATTTGGAAGTGAGCGACGCAGAGACAGTAAAGGAATTAATGGAGAAATTGGAGGAGAGAGTTATGAGGGATGTACTGGTTTGGTGCATGAGGCACGGCATCCGTCCGAATGAGCGTGTTGGTGAGTTAATGTCACCGGGAACAGCTCTCCATACTCGTCCTGAGGTGCGTGCTAGCCGTCTGGTTAAGACAGTGCCTACAGCACGCACAAAGCCTCCTGTGTGTCTCCAGAGTCCTGTGCGTCCTGTTACTGTTCCTCCACGTACTAGCCCTGTGGTGCGTGTCTCCAGCACATTACCACCAGTGCCTACACCACGCACCAAGCCTTCTGTGTGTCTCCAGAGTCCTGTACGCACTGTTCCTTCTCCCCGTACTCGTCCTGATGTGCGGGTCCTCAGCCCGGTACCACCAGTACCGGTACCACGCACAAGGCCTATAGTACGCCTTGAGAGTCCAGTATGCCCTGTTCCTTCTCCCCGCATTAGCCCTGAGAAGCGTGTTCCCAGCCCGATACCACCAGTGCCGGCACCACGCACTAGGCCTAATGTGCGTCTCCAGGGTCCAGTATGCCCTGTTCCTTCTCCCCGCACTAGCCCTGAGATGCGTGTCCCCAGCCCGGTGCCACCAGTCCCGGCACCACGCACCAGGCCTACAGTGCGCCTCAGCCGGCAGGAGTCTGCCGTCTGCACAGCGATGCCTGAACTGCCCGTCTGCCAAGCGCCATCTGAGCCATCCGTCTCCCCAGCGCCATCTGAGCCATCCGTCTCCCCAGCGCCATCTGAGCCATCCGTCTCCCCAGCGCCATCTGAGCCATCCGTCTGCCATGAGCCTGCAAAGCCGCCCGTCTGCCATGAGCCTGCAAAGCCGCCCGTCTGCCATGAGCCTACTGAGCCGTCCGCCAGACAGGAGCCGCTAGAGCCGCCAGCCAGACAGGAGCCGCTAGAGCCGTCCGTCAGACAGGATCTGCCAGAGCCGCCAACCAGACAGGATCTGCCAGAGCCGCCAACCAGACAGGATCTGCCAGAGCCGCCAACCAGACAGGATCTGCCAGAGCCGCCAATCAGACAGGATCTGCCAGATCAGTCAGCCAGCCATGAGCAGCCAGATCCGTCAGCTAGCCATGAGCAGCCAGATCCGTCAGCTAGCCTTGAGCAGCCAGATCCGTCAGCTAGCCATGACCAGCCAGATCCGTCAGCTAGCCATGAGCAGCCAGATCCGTCAGCTAGCCATGAGCAGCCAGATCCGTCAGCTAGCCATGAGCAGCCAGATCCGTCAGCTAGCCATGAGCAGCCAGATCCGTCAGCCAGCCATGAGCAGCCAGATCCGTCAGCCAGCCATGAGCAGCCAGATCCGTCAGCCAGCCATGAGCAGCCAGATCCGTCAGCTAGCCATGAGCAGCCAGATCCGTCAGCCAGCCATGAGCAGCCAGATCCGTCAGCCAGCCATGAGCAGCCAGATCCGTCAGTTAGCCATGAGCAGCCAGATCTGTCAGCCAGTCATGGGCCGTCCCTCAGTCCGGAGCTGCAGTCCCTCAGTCCGGAGCTGCCATTCCTCAGTCCGGAGCTGCCATTCCTCAGTCCGGAGCTGCCCCTTATCCTGGTGCTGCCCCTTATCCTGGTGCTGCCCCTTACCCTGGTACTGCCCCTTACCCTGGTACTGCCCCTTACCCTGGTACTGCCCCTGACCCTGGTACTGCCCCTTACCCTGGTACTGCCCCTTACCCTGGTACTGCCCCTTAGTCCGGAGCTGCCCCTTAGTCCGGAACTGCCCCTTAATGCTATGGGGTTAATGTGGAGGGGGGTCATTTGGAGGAAGCTAAGGAGGCGGATAGGGACTATGGTGACGTGGGGACCACAACCAGAGCCGGAGCCGCCACCGTGGATGGAAGCCCACCCAGACCCTCCCCTAGACTGTGTAATGGTGCGCCCGGAGTTCGCACCTTAAGGGGGGGGTTATGTCACGCCCTGGCCTTAGTATTCTTTGTTTTCTTTATTATTTTAGTTAGGTCAGGGTGTGACATGGGGAATGTTTGTGTTTTGTCGGTTTTGGGTGATTATATGGTAAAGGGGGTGTTGGGTGTATTGTATGGGTTTGTGTGTAGTGCATGTGTCTAGCGTTGTCTATGTTGGTTTAGTTGTTTAGGAGAGTCTATGGTTGCCTGAATGAGTTCCCAATTAGAGACAGCTGATTTCTGTTGTCTCTGATTGGGAGCCATATTTAGGGTAGCCATAGGCTTTCATGTGATGTGGGTAATTGTCTATGTAGAACGTTTGTAGCCTGTATGTGTATGTGCACAACGTTATTTAGCTTCACGGTCGTTTGTTGTTTTGTATAGTTTGTTAAAGTGTGTCTTGTTCGTTCATCTTCTTTAAATAAAAAGAGAAGATGTATCATTATTCCGCTGCATCTTGGTCCGTCTCTCCTCCACACGATCGTGACACCTACCATCAAAAACAATGGAGAAAATGCTTCCCATAACATTTTAACATGGAAATAGCTGTTTTATCGTTCAGCCTACAGTAGCAGCCAATGTGTGGTGTTCAATGTAAGTCTACATTCCATGAGACTTATGAAAAAAACATGCAGGACTTGACATTAACCTGTTGATCCACGTGTCCTTCAGACAAGTGACTGGAAATGTTGTTGTGTTGTTTTAAGTAAGAAACCACTTTACAAAATAAAACACATCATAATTTCCATACATTTATTACAGAGAATCAGGCAAATTAAGCTACCCTCTGCCTATTGGCTACTTAGCTTATTCAAGCCTGTCTCAAAATACAACACCGCCCCTTTAAGACAAAATAAAGCTCTTTACCTGACTGGCTTTTCATGTTGTCTAGAAATAAATGTACACGTTTTATGCTTTTGTAGGAAGCAATCCCTCTCCCATTGTTGACTACAAATGATCTATAACTGGGCTAATAAGGGTTATGATACCCAGGTCTGTGTAGAGTACGGGCCTGAGTCGTGCCTTTCAATGCAATAGAATCCTACTACGATGTGTTCTGCCTACAACAAAATATCTTGCATAGTTAGTTTATATATTAAGTCTTGCATAGTTAGTTTAGTTTCACCTATGTTACATTGAAAGTGTCCAATATTGCCTTGATTCGATCACAATTCCCACAGTAAAGGGAAACGTTGATCGTGTTAACTAAAGGGAGAAAACTCTACAAAGTTGAGTGGAGTTCAATCCCGTGCTGGTCTGAGATGGCCCAGTGCAACCTGCAGTTTAGAGGGAACATTGGCGGTACCCCTCCTCTCCTGCTGCGGTTTGGGCTCAGGGCTTTTACATAACAAAGGCATTCTGAACGCCTGGCAGCCCTGCGGAAAAATAACAGCCATGGCCCTAGCCTAGTGCATAATGGGATGACTCCCATGGAATTCTGGGAAAGGGAGGTCAGCCAAGCTGATTTACTTAGACACCTACAGCACCCTGATTTCACAGGAAAGACAAAAAGATTAACAACCACCCGAGCCACTGCCTGTTCACCCCGCTATCATCCAGAAGGCGAGGTCAGTACAGGTGCATCAAAGCTGGGACCGAGAGACTGAAAAACAGCTTCTATCTCAAGACCATCAGATTGTTAAACAGCCACCACTAGCACAGAGAGACTGCTGCCAACATAGAGACTCATATCACTGGCCACTTTAATAAATGGATCACTAGTCACTTTAAACAATGCCACTTTAATAATGTTTACATATCCTACATTACTCATATCATATGTATATACTGTACTCTATACCATCTACTGCATCTTGCCTATGCTGTTCGGCCATCGCTCATCCATATATTTATATGTACATATTGTTACTCCTCCCTTTAGATTTGTGTTTATAAGGTAGTCGTTGTGAATTTGTTAAGATTACTTGTTTGATATTAGTGCACTGTCGGAACTAGACGCACAAGCATTTCGCTACACTCCCATTAACATCTGCTAACCATGTGTATGTGACCAATAGCATTTGATTTGATTTGATTTTGATGAACCTTCAGGCAGACTTAGAAAGTGGTCCCAAATGGCACCCAAATTCCTATGTAGGTAGACTGTCTGTCTAGGAAATTAGAAATTAGAATAATAGCAATAAGGAATAAGGTTTTGAAATGTCTGTCATATATATAAGAAAACTCAGGACATTTTTTAGTTTGTTTGGACACATTTAACCCCTTATTTCTGTTGACACAAAACTACCTTCATGCTTCCATTCGTTTGTATGGGTTACCAAAACGGAGAACTACCTCTATGCTTCCATTCGTTTGTATGGGTTACCAAAACGGAGAACTACCTCTATGCTTCCATTCGTTTGTATAGGTTACCAAAACGGAGAACTACCTCTATGCTTCCATTCGTTTGTATGGGTTACCAAAACGGAGAACTACCTCTATGCTTCCATTCGTTTGTATAGGTTACCAAAACGGAGAACTACCTCTATGCTTCCATTCGTTTGTATGGGTTACCAAAACGGAGAACTACCTCTATGCTTCCATTCGTTTGTATGGGTTACCAAAACGGAGAACTACCTCTATGCTTCCATTCGTTTGTATGGGTTACCAAAACGGAGAACTACCTCTATGCTTCCATTCGTTTGTATGTGTCATGTTTTGTCTTTGATCTTCATGTCTTGTCCCTGTGCTTCCCTCTGCTGGTCTTATTAGGTTCTTTCCCTCTTTCTATTCCTCTCTCTCCTCCTCCCTCTCTCCCTCCCCCGCTCTCTCTCTCTATCGTTCCGTTCCTGCTCCCAGCTGTTTCTCTTTCTCCTAACGACCTCATTTACTCTTTCACACCTGTCCCCTATTTTGCCCTCTGATTTGAGTCCCTATTTCTCCCTCTGTTTTCTGCTTCTGTCTTTGTCGGATTCTTGTTTGATGTTTGCTGTTCTGTGTCCTTGTTCCGCCCTATCGTGTTTTTGCCTTCATCAGATGCTGCGTGTGAGCAGGTGTCTAGTGGTCGCGTCTCCAGTCGGTCATCTCTACTGACGAGAGGATTTCAGTTTTCCTGTTTTGTTTTTACCTTAGATATATCAGGAGTATCGTTTTTGTCTAAGACTGGAATAAAGACTCTGTTTCTATTTCGTCGCTTTTGGGTCCTCCTTCATCAGCATAACAGAAGAATCCGACCAAGAATGGACCCAGCGACTACGGATTCTCTCTACACTACCGTCAAGTTCCAGGGAGCAATGCTCGGCAGACACGAGCAGGAATTGTCTGCTGCTCGTCAGGCCGTTGAGACCCTGGCCGCTCAGGTTTCCGATCTCTCAGGACAGTTTCAGAGTCTTCGTCTCGTACCACAAGCTACTTCCTGGTCTTCCGAGTCTCCGGAACCCAGGGTTAATAATCCACCATGTTACTCTGGACAGCCCACTGAGTGTCGCTCCTTTCTCACCCAGTGTGATATTGTGTTCTCTCTCCAGCCCAACACATACTCTGGAGAGAGAGCTCGGATCGCTTACGTCATATCACTCCTTACTGGGCGGGCTCGGGAGTGGGGCACAGCTATCTGGGAGGCAAGGGCTGAGTGTTCTGACGTTTATCAGAACTTTAAGGAGGAGATGATACGGGTCTTTGATCGTTCAGTTTTTGGGAAGGAGGCTTCCAGGGGTCTGGCTTCCCTATGTCAAGGTGATCGATCCATAACGGATTACTCTATAGAGTTTCGTACTCTTGCTGCATCCAGTGACTGGAACGAGCCGGCGTTGCTCGCTCGTTTTCTGGAGGGACTCCACGCTGAGGTTAAGGATGAGATTCTCTCCCGGGAGGTTCCTTCCAGCGTGGACTCGTTGATTGCACTCGCCATCCGCATAGAACGACGGGTAGATCTTCGTCACCGAGCTCGGGGAAGAGAGCTCGCGTCAGCGGGGCTTCCCTTCTCCGCATCTCGACCATCTCCTTCCATCGGCTCAGAGACTGAGCCCATGCAGCTGGGAGGTGTTCACATCTCGACTAAGGAGAGGGAACGGAGAATCACCAACCGCCTTTGCTTCTATTGCGGTTCTGCTGGACATTTTGTCATGTCATGTCCAGTTAAAGGTCAGAGATCATCAGTAAGCGGAGGGCTACTGGTGAGCGCTACTACTCAGGTCTCTCCATCAAGTTCCTGTACTACCTTGTCGGTCCATCTACGCTGGACCGGGTCGGCTGCTTCCTGCAGTGCCTTGATAGACTCTGGGGCTGAGGGTTGTTTTATGGACGAAGCATGGGCTCGGAAACATGACATTCCTCTCAGAGAGTTAGGGAGGATCACACCCATGTTCGCCTTAGATGGTAGTTCTCTCCCCAGTATCAGATATGAGACACTACCTTTAACCCTCACAGTATCTGGTAACCACAGTGAGACCATTTCTTTTTTTATTTTTTGTTCACCTGTTACACCTGTTGTTTTGGGTCATCCCTGGCTAGTATGTCATAATCCTTCTATTAATTGGTCTAGTAATTCTATCCTATCCTGGAACGTTTCTTGTCATGTGAAGTGCTTAATGTCTGCTATTCCTCCTGTTTCTTCTGTCCCCTCTACTCAGGAGGAGCCTGGTGATGTGACAGGAGTGCCGGAGGAACATCATGATCTGCGCACGGTCTTCAGTCGGTCCAGAGCCAACTCTCTTCCTCCTCACCGGTCGTATGATTGTTGTATTGATCTCCATCCGGGGACCACTTCTCCTCGGGGTAGATTATTCTCTCTGTCGGCTTCCGAACGTAAGGCTCTCGATGATTATCTGTCTGCTGAAGGCATTCAGATGGATCCCGCTAAGGTCCAGGATGTCAGCGATTGGCCTGTTCCTAAGTCACGTGTCGAGTTACAGCGCTTTCTCGGTTTCGCTAATTTCTATCGGCGTTTCATTCGTAATTTCGGTCAAGTGGCTGCTCCTCTCACAGCTCTGACTTCTGTCAAGTCTTGCTTTAAGTGGTCTGGTTCCGCCCAGGGAGCTTTTGATCTCCTCAAGAAGCGTGTTACATCCGCCCCTATCCTTGTTACTCCTGACGTCACTAAACAATTCATTGTCGAGGTTGACGCTTCAGAGGTGGGCGTGGGAGCCATTCTGTCCCAGCGCTTCCAGTCTGACGATAAGGTCCATCCCTGCGCTTACTTTTCTCATCGATTGTCGCCATCGGAACCCGAGGGGATTCTCCCTGAAGGGCGTGTTGTCGGGTTGACTGTCTGGGGAATTGAGAGACAGGTAAAGCAAGCACTCACTCACACTGCGTCGCCGCGCGCTTGTCCTAGTAACCTTCTGTTCGTTCCTGTCTCTATTCGTCTGGCTGTTCTTCAGTGGGCTCATTCTGCCAAGTTAGCTGGTCACCCCGGCGTTCGGGGTACGCTTGCTTCTATTCGCCAGCGGTTTTGGTGGCCTACTCAGGAGCGGGACACGCGCCGTTTCGTGGCTGCTTGTCCGGACTGCGCGCAGACTAAGTCAGGTAACTCTCCTCATGCCGGTCGTCTTAGACCGCTTCCCATTCCTTCTCGACCATGGTCTCAGATCGCCTTAGACTTTAGTACCGGTCTGCCTTCGTCTGCGGGGAGGACTGTGAGAGCCGCCAATAAACGTAGGATTAAGAGTCCTAGGTATTGTCGCGGTCAGAGAGTGTGGCTTTCCACTCGTAACCTTTCCCTTACGACAGCTTCTCGCAAGTTGACTCCGCGGTTCATTGGTCCGTTTCGTGTCTCTCAGGTCGTTAATCCAGTCGCTGTGCGACTGCTTCTTCCGCGACATCTTCGTCGCGTCCACCCTGTCTTCCATGTCTCTTGTGTCAAGCCTTTTCTTCGCGCCCCCGTTCGTCTTCCCTCCCCCCCTCCCGTCCTTGTCGAGGGCGCACCTATTTACAAGGAACGGAGGATCATGGACATGCGTTCTCAGGGACGTGGTCAACAGTACTTAGTGGATGGGGAGGGTTTCGGTCCTGAGGAGAGGAGTTGGGTTCCATCTCGGGACGTGCTGGACCGTTCGTTGATTGATGATTTCCTTCGTCGCCGCCAGGGTTCCTCCTCGAGTGCGCCAGGAGGCGCTTGGTGAGTGGGGGGGTACTGTCATGTTTTGTCTTTGATCTTCATGTCTTGTCCCTGTGCTTCCCTCTGCTGGTCTTATTAGGTTCTTTCCCTCTTTCTATTCCTCTCTCTCCTCCTCCCTCTCTCCCTCCCCCGCTCTCTCTCTCTATCGTTCCGTTCCTGCTCCCAGCTGTTTCTCTTTCTCCTAACGACCTCATTTACTCTTTCACACCTGTCCCCTATTTTGCCCTCTGATTTGAGTCCCTATTTCTCCCTCTGTTTTCTGCTTCTGTCTTGGTCGGATTCTTGTTTGATGTTTGCTGTTCTGTGTCCTTGTTCCGCCCTATCGTGTTTTTGCCTTCATCAGATGCTGCGTGTGAGCAGGTGTCTAGTGGTCGCGTCTCCAGTCGGTCATCTCTACTGACGAGAGGATTTCAGTTTTCCTGTTTTGTTTTTACCTTAGATATATCAGGAGTATCGTTTTTGTCTAAGACTGGAATAAAGACTCTGTTTCTATTTCGTCGCTTTTGGGTCCTCCTTCATCAGCATAACAGTATGGGTTACCAAAACGGAGAACTACCTCTATGCTTCCATTCGTTTGTATAGGTTACCGAAACGAAGAACTACCTCTATGCTTCCATTCGTTTGTATGGGTTACCAAAACGGAGAACTACCTCTATGCTTCCATTCGTTTGTATGGGTTACCAAAACGGAGAACTACCTCTATGCTTCCATTCGTTTGTATGGGTTACCAAAACGGAGAACTACCTCTATGCTTCCATTCGTTTGTATAGGTTACCAAAACGGAGAACTACTTCTATGCTTCCATTCGTTTGTATAGGTTACCAAAACTCTCTTTCTAATTGATGGTAATCTGGTAATCTGTTCAACACTGGTAGCTCTTTCTAACTGATGGTAATCTGGTAATCTGTTCAAATCACTGGTAGCTCTTTCTAACTGATGGTAATCTGGTAATCTGTTCAACACTGGTAGCTCTTTCTAACTGATGGTAATCTGGTAATCTGTTCAACACTGGTAGCTCTTTCTAATTGATGGTAATCTGGTAATCTGTTCAACACTGGTAGCTCTTTCTAATTGATGGTAATCTGGTAATCTGTTCAACACTGGTAGCTCTTTCTAACTGATGGTAATCTGGTAATCTGTTCAAATCACTGGTAGCTCTTTCTAATTGATGGTAATCTGGTAATCTGTTCAACACTGGTAGCTCTTTCTAACTGATGGTAATCTGGTAATCTGTTCAAATCACTGGTAGCTCTTTCTAATTGATGGTAATCTGGTAATCTGTTCAACACTGGTAGCTCTTTCTAACTGATGGTAATCTGGTAATCTGTTCAACACTGGTAGCTCTTTCTAATTGATGGTAATCTGGTAATCTGTTCAACACTGGTAGCTCTTTCTAATTGATGGTAATCTGGTAATCTGTTCAAATCACTGGTAGCTCTTTCTAATTGATGGTAATCTGGTAATCTGTTCAACACTGGTAGCTCTTTCTAACTGATGGTAATCTGGTAATCTGTTCAACACTGGTAGCTCTTTCTAATTGATGGTAATCTGGTAATCTGTTCAACACTGGTAGCTCTTTCTAATTGATGGTAATCTGGTAATCTGTTCAAATCACTGGTAGCTCTTTCTAATTGATGCTAATCTGGTAATCTGGTAAACAAAATGCTACAGGGATTCTGATTTTCAAAAGCAAAAATGTAAATATTTCTAGGCCTATTATGCTGTTGTTCAATTGCATAGATCAAAGGTCGAACACGAATCTAGTTTTTCAACAGCAAGGCTCAGACCAACTAGCCTGGCTAACACCTAACTTCCTCCTGATTTCAGAGTCTGGAATGGCTCTTTGATGTTGTCGACAAAATGCTCCTCTGATGTAAGGGGCTGTGTTTCTACTGGTTGACTCTCCTCTGATGTAAGGGGCTGTGTTTCTACTGGTTGACTCTCCTCTGATGTAGGGGCTGTGTTTCTACTGGTTGACTCTCATCTGATGTAAGGGGCTGTGTTTCTACTGGTTGACTCTCCTCTGATGTAGGGGCTGTGTTTCTACTGGTTGACTCTCCTCTGATGTAGGGGCTGTGTTTCTACTGGTTGACTCTCCTCTGATGTAGGGGCTGTGTTTCTACTGGTTGACTCTCCTCTGATGTAAGGGGCTGTGTTTCTACTGGTTGACTCTCCTCTGATGTAAGGGGCTGTGTTTCTACTGGTTGACTCTCCTCTGATGTAAGGGGCTGTGTTTCTACTGGTTGACTCTCCTCTGATGTAGGGGCTGTGTTTCTACTGGTTGACTCTCCTCTGATGTAGGGGCTGTGTTTCTACTGGTTGACTCTCCTCTGATGTAGGAGCTGTGTTTCTACTGGTTGACTCTCCTCTGATGTAGGGGCTGTGTTCCTACTGGTTGACTCTCCTCTGATGTAAGGGGCTGTGTTTCTACTGGTTGACTCTCCTCTGATGTAGGGGCTGTGTTTCTACTGGTTGACTCTCCTCTGATGTAGGGGCTGTGTTTCTACTGGTTGACTCTCCTCTGATGTAGGGGCTGTGTTTCTACTGGTTGACTCTCCTCTGATGTAGGGGCTGTGTTTCTACTGGTTGACTCTCCTCTGATGTAAGGGGCTGTGTTTCTACTGGTAGACTCTCCTCTGATGTAAGGGGCTGTGTTTCTACTGGTTGACTCTCCTCTGATGTAGGGGCTGTGTTTCTACTGGTTGACTCTCCTCTGATGTAGGGGCTGTGTTTCTACTGGTTGATTCTCCTCTGATGTAGGAGCTGTGTTTCTACTGGTTGACTCTCCTCTGATGTAGGGGCTGTGTTTCTACTGGTTGACTCTCCTCTGATGTAGGGGCTGTGTTTCTACTGGTTGACTCTCCTCTGATGTAAGGGGCTGTGTTTCTACTGGTTGACTCTCCTCTGATGTAGGGGCTGTGTTTCTACTGGTTGACTCTCCTCTGATGTAGGGGCTGTGTTTCTACTGGTTGACTCTCCTCTGATGTAGGGGCTGTGTTTCTACTGGTTGACTCTCCTCTGATGTAGGGGCTGTGTTTCTACTGGTTGACTCTCCTCTGATGTAGGGGCTGTGTTTCTACTGGTTGACTCTCCTCTGATGTAAGGGGCTGTGTTTCTACTGGTTGACTCTCCTCTGATGTAGGGGCTGTGTTTCTACTGGTTGACTCTCCTCTGATGTAGGGGCTGTGTTTCTACTGGTAGACTCTCCTCTGATGTAGGGGCTGTGTTTCTACTGGTTGACTCTCCTCTGATGTAGGAGCTGTGTTTCTACTGGTTGACTCTCCTCTGATGTAGGAGCTGTGTTTCTACTGGTTGACTCTCCTCTGATGTAGGAGCTGTGTTTCTACTGGTTGACTCTCCTCTGATGTAAGGGGCTGTGTTTCTACTGGTTGACTCTCCTCTGATGTAGGGGCTGTGTTTCTACTGGTTGACTCTCCTCTGATGTAAGGGGCTGTGTTTCTACTGGTTGACTCTCCTCTGATGTAGGGGCTGTGTTTCTACTGGTTGACTCTCCTCTGATGTAGGGGCTGTGTTTCTACTGGTTGACTCTCCTCTGATGTAGGGGCTGTGTTTCTACTGGTTGACTCTCCTCTGATGTAAGGGGCTGTGTTTCTACTGGTTGACTCTCCTCTGATGTAGGGGCTGTGTTTCTACTGGTAGACTCTCCTCTGATGTAGGGGCTGTGTTTCTACTGGTTGACTCTCCTCTGATGTAAGGGGCTGTGTTTCTACTGGTTGACTCTCCTCTGATGTAGGGGCTGTGTTTCTACTGGTTGACTCTCCTCTGATGTAGGGGCTGTGTTTCTACTGGTTGACTCTCCTCTGATGTAGGGGCTGTGTTTCTACTGGTTGACTCTCCTCTGATGTAAGGGGCTGTGTTTCTACTGGTTGACTCTCCTCTGATGTAGGGGCTGTGTTTCTACTGGTTGACTCTCCTCTGATGTAAGGGGCTGTGTTTCTACTGGTTGACTCTCCTCTGATGTAGGGGCTGTGTTTCTACTGGTTGACTCTCCTCTGATGTAGGGGCTGTGTTTCTACTGGTTGACTCTCCTCTGATGTAAGGGGCTGTGTTTCTACTGGTAGACTCTCCTCTGATGTAAGGGGCTGTGTTTCTACTGGTTGACTCTCCTCTGATGTAAGGGGCTATGTTTCTACTGGTAGACTCTCCTCTGATGTAAGGGGCTGTGTTTCTACTGGTTGACTCTCCTCTGATGTAAGGGGCTGTGTTTTTACTGGTTGACTCTCCTCTGATGTAAGGGGCTGTGTTTCTACTGGTTGACTCTCCTCTGATGTAAGGGGCTGTGTTTCTACTGGTTGACTCTCCTCTGATGTAAGGGGCTGTGTTTCTACTGGTTGACTCTCCTCTGATGTAGGGGCTGTGTTTCTACTGGTTGGCTCTCCTCTGTGTCTTTATCACTCAAACACACACAGCCCCCGTGCGCTGCCCCCGTGCGCTTGCCCCCTTCCATTACAACGGTTGGATTTTTAAAATTCAAACAATGAGAAGTCTCAACCGTCAAGGATTTTTTTTGTTTTTTGTTGTTGTTGAGAGAACCAATCAAACCCGTCGCACAATTTCTGAGCGATTATATTACGTTAACAAACGGCCTCCTTTCCAGACACTTGTGGTCACAGTTCTCCCTGCGCTGCGAGTCACGTGGGTTGCGTCAGACAAGCTACAGATCAACATGGCAGTGTTGCCATTGTTTATGAATTTGTTTATTTATAATGTCACAATAAACACGTCTCCAACCCCCATATCACACCCTCGCAGACAGAAATCATATGTGTTTACATTGTACAATCAATTAGTGAGAGAGCCCAAATATTACATACATTTGTATATATCTGATTCAATGTAGACATGAATCACTGCAAAGTTGGTCTTTGGTCAGGTTCCCGTGGGTCAAAAATAAAACAGCCTAATGATTGGTTGAGTAAACCCTCTCGCTTTGCCTCTTCCTCTCTAACTGCAAAAGTTCATGTGACCTTACTGACATGTAGGCGCAAGCTGGACACTTTGTATCCACATAATGCAATGCACTTTGAAAGGTGGTGACCAATGACGGCCCATTGTCTCCATTTTGAGAAATAATAAAATAAGGAAATATAGGAAGTCCAAACCATAGAGTATGCTAGAGGACTCCATAGAGCACACTAGAGGACTCCATAGAGCATGCTAGAGGACTCCATAGAGTATGCTAGAGGACTCCATAGAGGACTCCATAGAGGACTCCATAGAGCATGCTAGAGGACTCCATAGAGCATGCTAGAGGACTCCATAGAGGACTCCATAGAGGACTCCATAGAGCATGCTAGAGGACTCCATAGAGCATGCTAGAGGACTCCATAGAACACGCTAGAGGACTCCATAGAGCATGCTAGAGGACTCCATAGAACACGCTAGAGGACTCCATAGAGCATGCTAGAGGCCTCCATAGAGCATGCTAGAGGACTCCATAGAGTATGCTAGAGGGCTCCATAGAGAACGCTAGAGGACTCCATAGAGCATGATAGAGGACTCCATAGAACACGCTAGAGGACTCCATAGAGCACGCTAGAGGACTCCATAGAACACGCTAGAGGACTCCATAGAGCACGCTAGAGGACTCCATAGAGCACGCTAGATGACTCTATAGAGAACTCCATAGAGCACGCTAGAGGACTCCATAGAACACGCTAGAGGACTCCATAGAGCATGCTAGAGGACTCTATAGAGCATGCTAGAGGACTCCATAGAGGACTCCATAGAGCACGCTAGAGGACTCCATAGAGCACGCTAGAGGACTCCATAGAGCACGCTAGATGACTCTATAGAGAACTCCATAGAGCACGCTAGAGGACTCCATAGAACACGCTAGAGGACACCATAGAGCATGCTAGAGGACTCTATAGAGCATGCTAGAGGACTCCATAGAGAACGCTAGAGGACTCTATAGAGGACTCCATAGAGCACGCTAGAGGACTCCATAGAACACGCTAGAGGACTCCATAGAGCACGCTAGAGGACTCCATAGAGCATGCTAGAGGACTCTATAGAGCATGCTAGAGGACTCCATAGAGCATGCTAGAGGACTCTATAGAGAACTCCATAGAGCATGCTAGAGGACTCTATAGAGGACTCCATAGAGCATGCTAGAGGGCTCCATAGAGCACGCTAGAATACTCCATAGAGAACGCTAGAGGACTCCATAGAGCATGATAGAAGACTCTTCTTTGTATCTGTCCCATTATGGTGTTTGTGAGCACATGGGCAGTGCCATTGAGGCCATCACTATTTTGAAGTAGTCAATTGTCTTCTTTTACTACTTCTATGAATTGGTAAACAAACTGAAAGGGTGCATACTGCCCCCTGGAGGGTGTTGTTTAAACAGGTACAAAGCCAAGGTTGGTGATCTACTATCACCTGCAGCTATGGAATGTTTGCTCACGAGTATAATTCATTGGCTGATCCCTCCTGATGGCCTGGATGGAATTTTGTGATCCTTCCTTAACCCAGAGGAAGTCCCACCCAGTTGACTACTTCAAAATGGTGAAGGTCCTCAATGGTGCTGCTCAAGCTAAAACAGCTTTTGGACACTAGAGTCCTCTATCATTCTCTATGGTCCAAACCAATACTCTACTCTGTATCTGAAAGCTGTTGCATAGGCCTATGTAAGGTGCTTGGAGAGGAAATATATCATATTGAATGAGGAAATATCTCCTACTAGTGCGAAACACACATTATTAACGAGTCTCCCATGACCTAATAAATCAAATCAAAGTTTATTTGTCACGTGCGCCGAATACATCAGGTGTGCCTCACACGTTTGATCACAATGATTCAGGTGATGATCATCACTGTTATGGTGACATTAATGTAGCTTGTTACCTAAAACAAATTGACCACAGACGGTATTGCAACGCCACTATGACATGGACATGTTCAGTAAGCCATGTTGTGAAATGAATCACAACGGGTGTCTGTGGCCTTCTGTTTTGGCCATGATAGTATTACTAGAGCCTATCGTTCATTTAAAATACAATAAACATTTTCTGTATCAAATCAAATCAAATGTATTTATAAAGCCATTCTTACATCAGCTGATGTCTCAAAGTGCTGTACAGAAACTCAGCCTAAAACCCCAAACAGCAAGCAATGCAGGTGTAGAAGCAATGCAGGTGTAGAAGCAATGCAGGTGTAGAAGCAATGCAGGTGTAGAAGCACGCAATGCAGGTGTATCAATGTATTTAGTTTAATGTCTGTAGCCATTTACAGCGCCTTCAGAAAGTATTCATACCCCTTGACTTATTACACATTTTGTTGTGTTATAGCCTGAATTAAAAATGTATACGTCATTTTTTTCTCTCTCACCCATCTACATACAATACCCCATAATGACAAAGTGAAAACATGTTTTTAGAAATGTTAGCAAATGTATTGAAAAAGAAATACAGAAATAGCTCATTTACATAAGTATTCAACCCCAGAAGTCAATACACGTTAGAATCACCTTTGGCAGCGATTACAGCTGTGAGGCGTTCTGGGTAAGTCTCTCTAAGAGCCCTTCACACCTGGATTGTACAATATTTGCACATTATTTATTTTCCAAGCTCTGTCAAGTTGGCTGTTGATCAAGCCATTTAAGTCTTGCCATACATTTTCAAGACGATTTTCAAGTCAAAACTGTAACTACGCCACTCCGGAACATTCAATGCCGTTTTGGTAAGCAATATCTTTGAAACATTTTTATCATTTTTACTTAAGTGCCTTGTTGCAAACAGGATGCTTTGGAAAATGTGGATTCTGTACAGGCTTCCCCCCCCCACTCTGTCATTTAGGTTGGTATTGTGGAGTAACTACAATGTTGTTGATCGATCCTCAGTTTTCCCTTATCACAGCCATTAAACTCTGTAACTGTTTTTTAAGTCACCATTGGCCTCATGATGAAATCCCTGAGTGGTTTCCTTCCTCTCCGGCAACTGAGTTAGGAAGGACGTCTGTAGTGACTGAGTCTATTGATACACCATCCAGAGTGTAATTATTAACTTCACCAATGCTCAAAGGGATATTCAATGTTCACTTCTATAAATGTTTTACCCGTCTCCCAATAGGTGCCCTTCTTTGCGAGGCATTGGCAAAATATCCCTGGTCCTTGTGGTTGAATCTGTGTTTGAAATGTACTACTCGATTGAGAGGCCTTACAGATAATTGTATGTGTGGGGTACAGAGATGAGGTAGTCATTCAAAAAAAACACGTTAAACACTATTGTCCTTGCAACTTAATATTTGACTTGTTCAGCACATTTTTACTCCTGAACTTATTTAGGCCATAACAAAGGGGTTGAATACTTACTGAATCAAGACATTTCAGCTTTTCATTTTTAATGCATAACTTCTTTTCATAATCTAAAAACATACTTCCACTTTGACATTTAACTCAACAACATGTGGGAAAAGTAAAACAGGTGTGAATACTTTCTGAAGGCTCTGTAGTATACAGTATATACGCTTTCATTCATACAATTCTGAACCATACAGCAGCTACTATACATTTATTTGATCATTGATACAGTATGTGGAAGAAGCCTAATGTGAGCCACCTTTGTAGCCACTCCCTTGTTCATAGAGTGGAGGGGTACCGCCAATGTTCCCTCTAAACTGCAGGTTGCACTGGGCCATCTCAGACCAGCATGGGATTGAACTCCATTCAACTTTCTAGAGTTTTCTCCCTTTAGTTAACACGATCAACGTTTCCCTTTACTGTGGGAATTGTGATCGAATCAAGGCAATATTAGACACTTTCAATGCAACATACCTGAAACTAAACTAAACTAGTCTTAAGGCTGTACTGTGTTTGTTAACATTTACAGTGCATTCGGAAAGTATTCAGACCCCTTGACTTTTTCCACACTTTGCTATGTTACAGCCTTCTTCTAAAATTGATTAAATAAAAAATGTCTCATCAACCTACACACAAATGACATCACAACACCCCATAATGACATCACAACACCCCATAATGACAAAGCGAAAAAAAATAGTTTTAGACATTTCTGCATTTTTATTACAAATAAAAAACAGATATACATTATTTACATAAGTATTCAGACCCTTTGCTATGAGACTTGAAATTGAGCTCAGCTGCATCCTGTTTCCATTGATCATCCTTGAGATGTTTCTACAACTTCATCGGAGTCCACCTGTGGTAAATTCAATTGATTGGACATGATTAGGAAAGGCACACACCGGTCTATATAAAGGTACCACACTAAACTAAACTAGTCTAGTTTCAGGTACCAAAACATTTCTGCAGCATTGAGGTTCCCAAGAACACAGTGGCCTCCATCATTCTTAAATGGAAGAAGATTGGAACAACAAAGACTCTTCCTGGAGCTGGCCGCCCGGCCAAACTGAGCTATCGGGGGAGAAGGGCCTAGGTCAGGGAAGTGACCAAGAACCTGATGGTCACTCTGACAGAGCTCCAGAGTTCCTCTGTGGAGATGGGAGAACCTTCTAGAAGGAAAACCATGTCTGCAGCACTCAGAGCCTTCATGGTAGAGTGGCCAGACAGAAGCCACTCCTCAGTAAAAGGATCATGACAACCCACTTGGAGTTTACCAAAAGGCACCTAAAGACTCTCAGACCTTGAGAAACAAGATTCTCTGGTCTGATGAAACCCAGATTAACTTTTTGGGGATAGGCATTTGGAATTTTGGATGAAAAGCATGCCTAAAGTAAACTGCCTGCTACTCAGGCCCAGAAGCTAGGATATGCATATAATAGAAAACACTCTAAAGTTTCCAAAACTGTTAAAATAATGTCTGTGAGTATAACAGAACTGAAATGGCAGGCAAAAACCTGAGGAAAATCCATCCAGGAAGTGCTATTATTTTGAAATTGGTGTTTTTCCATTGAAAGCCTATCTACCATTCAAAGGGATGGGACCCAGATTCCATTCCCTATGGCTTCCACTAGCTGTGAACAGTCTTTAGACTTGTTTCAGGCCTTTATTCTGAAAAATGAGGGAGAATGAGCAGTTTCAATGAGAGGCCAGTGGAAATTCCCCAACCTGTTTGGTGCGCAATCCCGATAGTGCGCCTTTCGTTGTTAATCTTTTATATTGTCCGGTTAAAATATTATCGATTATTTAGGCTAAAAACAACCTGCGGATTGATTAAAAACATCGTTTGACATGTTTCTACAAACTTTACGGATACTAATTGGAATTTCCGTCTGCCTCTTGTGACCGCATTTGAGCCACTGAACAAAACGCACCAACAAAATTGAGGTTTTTGGGTATAAAGAGGGACTTTATTGAACAAAACAAACATTTGTGTAACATCGAGTCTTGTGAGTGCAACCAAACGAAGATCATCAAAGGCAAGTGATTCATTTTATTGCTATTTCTGACATTTGTGACTAATCTACTTGGCTGCTAACTGTTTGTAATGTTTTGTGTGCTGAGCGTGGTCCTCAGATAATCGCATGGTTTGCTTTCGCCGTAAAGCCTTTTTGAGATCTGACACAGCGGCTGGATTAACAACAAGTTAAGCTTTATTTTGATGTATTGCACTTGTGATTTCATGAAAGTTAAATATTAATAGTAATTTAATTTGAATTTGGCGCTCTGCAATTTCACCGGAAGCTCTTCAAGGTGGGACAGAATGCCAAGCGTGAATGCCAAGCGTCACGTCTGAAAGAAACCAGGCACCATCCCTACAATGAAACATGGTGGTGGCAGCATCATGCTCTGGGAATGTTTTTCAGCGGCAGGGACTGGGAGACTAGTCAGTATCGAGGGAAAGATGAACGGAGCAAAGTACAGACAGATCCTTGATGAAAACCTGCTCCAAGGTGCTCAGGACCTCAGACTGGGGTGACGGTTCATCTTCCAACAGGACTTCAACCCTAAGCACACAGCCAAGACAACGCAGGAGTGGCTTTGGGACAAGTTTCTGAATGTCATTGAGTGGACAGCCAGAGCCCGGACTTGAACCCAATCGAACAGCTCTGGAGAGACCTGAAAATAGCTGTGCAGAGATGGTCCCGATCCAAACTGACAGACCTTGAGAGGATCTGCAGAGAATAATGGGAGACAACCCCCAAATACAGGTGTGCCAAGGTTGTAGCGTCATACCCAAGAAGACTCAAGGCCATAATCGCTTCCAAAGGTACTAAGTACTGAGTACTGAGTAAAGGGTCTAAATACTTATGTAAATTTGATAATTAAATGTTTTGTATAATATTTATGCAAAAATGTCCAAAACCTGTTTTTGCTTTGTAATTATGGGGTATTGTGTGTGTAGAGTGATGAGGGAACAAACATTTCATTTTGGAATAATGCTGTAACATAAAACAAATGAAAAAGTGAAGGGGTCTGAATACATTCTATTGTGGTCCTTATTTTTTAAATGCATTACATAGATACAGACACATTACATAGATACAGTTACAGTTACCTAGATACAGTTACCTAGATACAGTTACCTAGATACAGTTACCTAGATACAGTTACCTAGATACAGTTACAGTTACATAGATACAGTTACATAGACACAGTTACATAGATTCAGTTACAGTTACATAGATACAGATACATAGATACAGTTACATAGATACAGATACATATACACAGTTACATAGATACAGTTACATAGAGACAGTTACATAGAGACAGTTACATAGAGACAGTTACATAGATACAGTTACATAGATACAGTTACATAGATACAGATACATATACACAGTTACATAGATACAGTTACATAGAGACAGTTACATAGATACAGTTACATAGATACAGTTACATAGATACAGTTACATAGAGACAGTTACATAGATACAGTTACATAGATACAGTTACATAGATACAGTTACATAGATACAGTTACATAGAGACAGTTACATAGATACAGTTACATAGATACAGTTACATAGATACAGATACATATACACAGTTACATAGAGACAGTTACATAGAGACAGTTACATAGAGACAGTTACATAGAGACAGTTACATAGATACAGTTACATAGATACAGTTACATAGATACAGTTACACAGAGACAGTTACATAGATACAGTTACATAGAGACAGTTACATAGATACAGTTACATAGATACAGTTACACAGAGACAGTTACATAGATACAGTTACATAGATACAGTTACATAGATACAGTTACACAGAGACAGTTACATAGATACAGTTACATAGATACAGTTATATAGATACAGTTACACAGATACAGTTACATAGATACAGTTACATAGATACAGTTACATAGATACAGTTACATAGATACAGTTACACAGATACAGTTACATAGATACAGTTACAGTTACATAGATACAGTTACATAGATACAGTTACAGTTACATAGATACAGTTACATAGAGACAGAGACAGTTACATAGAGACAGTTACAGTTACATAGATACAGATACATAGATACAGTTACATAGATACAGTTACATAGATACAGATACATATACACAGATACATATACACAGTTACATAGATACAGTTACATAGATACAGTTACATAGATACAGTTACATAGAGACAGTTACATAGAGACAGTTACATAGAGACAGTTACATAGATACAGTTACATAGATACAGTTACATAGATACAGTTACATAGATACAGATACATATACACAGTTACATAGATACAGTTACATAGATACAGTTACATAGATACAGTTACATAGATACAGTTACATAGATACAGTTACACAGATACAGTTACATAGATACAATTACAGTTACATAGATACAGTTACATAGATACAGTTACAGTTACATAGATACAGTTACATAGAGACAGAGACAGTTACATAGAGACAGTTACAGTTACATAGATACAGATACATAGATACAGTTACATAGATACAGTTACATAGATACAGTTACATAGACACAGTTACATAGATACAGTTACATAGATTCAGTTACAGTTACATAGAGACAGTTACATAGACACAGTTACATAGATACAGTTACATAGATACAGTTACATAGATACAGTTACATAGACACAGTTACATAGATACAGTTACATAGATACAGTTACATAGACACAGTTACATAGATACAGTTACATAGAGACAGTTACAGTTACATAGATACAGTTACATAGAGACAGAGACAGTTACATAGAGACAGTTACATAGAGACAGTTACATAGAGACAGAGACAGTTACATAGAGACAGTTACATAGAGACAGAGACAGTTACATAGATACAGTTACATAGAGACAGTTACAGTTACATAGATACAGTTACATAGAGACAGAGACAGTTACATAGAGACAGAGACAGTTACATAGAGACAGTTACAGTTACAGTTACATAGATACAGTTACATAGATACAGTTACATAGAGACAGTTACAGTTACATAGATAGTTACATAGAGACAGTTACAGTTACATAGATACAGTTACATAAATACAGTTACATAGAGACAGTTACAGTTACATAGATACAGATACATAGATACAGTTATATAGAGACAGTTAGTTACATAGATACAGTTACATAAATACAGTTACATAGAGACAGTTACAGTTACATAGATACAGATACATAGATACAGTTACATAGACACAGTTACATAGATACAGTTACATAGATTCAGTTACAGTTACATAGAGACAGTTACATAGACACAGTTACATAGATACAGTTACATAGATACAGTTACATAGATACAGTTACATAGATACAGTTACATAGATACAGTTACATAGACACAGTTACATAGATACAGTTACATAGAGACAGTTACAGTTACATAGATACAGTTACATAGAGACAGAGACAGTTACATAGAGACAGTTACATAGAGACAGTTACATAGAGACAGAGACAGTTACATAGAGACAGTTACATAGAGACAGAGACAGTTACATAGATACAGTTACATAGAGACAGTTACAGTTACATAGATACAGTTACATAGAGACAGAGACAGTTACATAGAGACAGAGACAGTTACATAGAGACAGTTACAGTTACAGTTACATAGATACAGTTACATAGATACAGTTACAGTTACATAGATAGTTACATAGAGACAGTTACAGTTACATAGATACAGTTACATAAATACAGTTACATAGAGACAGTTACAGTTACATAGATACAGATACATAGATACAGTTATATAGAGACAGTTAGTTACATAGATACAGTTACATAAATACAGTTACATAGAGACAGTTACAGTTACATAGATACAGATACATAGATACAGTTATATAGAGACAGTTACAGTTACATAGATACAGTTACATAAATACAGTTACATAGAGACAGTTACAGTTACATAGATACAGTTACATAAATACAGTTATATAGAGACAGTTACAGTTACATAGATACAGTTACATAGAGACAGAGACAATTACATAGAGACAGTTACAGTTACATAGAGACAGTTACATTACAGAGATATAGACATGAACAATGGTTCTACTGTTTAATCATTAGCCACCTTTTGACATTGTTTTGAAATGAGTTTATGGTTTGTCTTAGAGATGCTGTGGTAGTTTGTTCCACTCAACAGCACCGAGGTGTTCTTACCAAGATAAACCCTGCAATATAACCAGTGGATAGTAGAGTCTCTGGCATTATGCTGGTGGAAATCTCCAACAAAAGAAAAATTATAATTGACAGATGGCCACACACACACACACACACACACACACACACACACACACACACACACACACACACACACACACACACACACACACACACACACACACACGTACGTGTAGTGCATTATCTTTGACCAGAGGACCAGAGCTCAAAAGTAATAGGGTCCTATTTGACCTTTAATTGACCTTTTATGTGACCTTCTATAAAAAATAGGTTGACTGGAAGAAAAATGTCTTCGCAGTCTAGGAGGGTAAACCGTGCGCGCAAAGCACCATCTGTTAATGTGATTGATATCTCAAAAAGAAAATGTATAAATAGATACAAAAACATACACTTAAAAGTGTGAGGTATTGCTAAGCATTATGGGATATTGGGCAAGTGTAATGTCAAGTGTTATTAGAATGCCTCCTACATCACTCAGTCAAGGACTGAGTTGGCCAGGTCGCAGTTGTAAATGAGAACTTGTTCTCAACTGGTCTACCTGGTTAAATAAAGGTGAAATAAAACATTTTTTTAAAAGGGAGCGGATGTTAGCTCCCTCTTGTGGAGATGACTGTGTATCAGCGGTGAAAAATGTCTATAAATAGCAGGTTGGCATTTATTGTCATGAATCTGGAGGTAGCTCTACAGAGTTGTCGCTAGTTGGCACAGCCACAAGGTCAACAAATCGTAAATTAAGACCGAAAAGCATAGAATTTTTTTGAACAATATACCCAATTTTGGCATCGCAGCTTTTATTTTATTTTTTAGAATGTAATTTTTATTAGGATCCCAAATAGCCAACGCCAATAGGGACAGCCAGTCTTACTGTGGTCCGAAACATAACGAAAAATACATTACAGATAAAATACTTACAATTGATATACTTTTAAAAACATTAACATGTCCTGTGTGTGTGTGTGTGTGTGCATCTATCAGTACCACAAACAGTAGCAGTCAAAAATCTAAATATATATTCTATATTTGAGATTCTACAAAGTAGCAACCCTTTGCCTTGATGACAGCTTTGCACACTCTTGGCATTCTCTCAACCAGCTTCATGAGGTAGTCACCTGGAATGCATTTCAATTAACAGGTGTGCCTTGTTACAAGTTCATTTGTGTTATTTCTTCCCTTCTTAATGTGTTTGAACCAATCAGTTGTGTTGTGACAAGGTAGGGGTCGTATACAGAAGATTTGGTGAAAGACCAAGTCCACATTATGGCAAGAACAGCTCAAATAAGCAAAGAGAAACAACAGCCCATCATTACCTTAAGACATGAAGGTCATTCAATCTGGAAAAATGCAAGAACTTTTAAAGTTTCTTCAAATGCAGTCGCAAAAACCATCAAGTGCTATGATGAAACTGGCTCTTATGAGGACCGCCACAGGAAAGGAAGACCCAGAGTTACCTCTGCTGCAGAGGATAAGTTCATTAGAGTTAACTGCACCTCACATTGCAGCCCAAATATATGCTTCACAGAGTTCAAGTAACAGACACATCTCAACATCAACTGTTCAGAGGAGACTGCATGAATCAGGCCTTCATGGCTTAATTGCTGCAAAGAAACCACTACTAAAGGACACCAATAAGACGAAGAGACTTGCTTGGGCCAAGAAACATGAGCAATGGACATTAGACCGGTGGAAATCTGTCCTTTGGTCTGATGAGTCCAAATTTTAGATTTTTGGTTCCAACCGCCGTGTTATTTTGAGACGCAGAGTAGGTGAACGGATGATCTCTGCATGTGTGGTTCCCACCATGAAGCATGGAGGAGGAGGTGTGATGGTGTCGGGGTGCTTTGCTTGTGATTTGTCTGTCTGTGATTTATTTAGAATTCAAGGCACACTTAACCAGCATGGCTATCACAGCATTCTGCAGCGATACGCCATCCCATCTGGTTTGCGCTTAGTGGGACTATCATTTGTTTTTCATCAGGACAATGACCCAACACACCTTCAGGCTGTGTAAGGGCTATTTGATCAAGGGGGAGAGTGATGGAGTGCTGCATCAGATGACCTGGCCTCCCCAATGACCTGACCTCAACCTTATTGAGATGGTTTGGGATGAGTTGGACCGCAGAGTGAAGGAAAAGCATCCAACAAGTGCTCAGCATATGTGGGAACTTCTACAAGACGGTTGGAAAAGCATTCCAGGTGAAGCTGGTTGAGAGAATGCCAAGAGTGTGCAAAGCTGTCATCAAGGCAAAGGATGGCTACTTTGAAGAATCTTGTTTAACACTTGTTTTGATTAATGCACGATTCCATGTGTTATTTCATAGTTTTGATGTCTTCACTATTATTCTACGATGTAGAAGCTAGTAAAAATAAAGAAAAACCCTCGAATGAGTAGGTGTGTCCAAACTTTTGACTGGTACTGTACATGTCAGTACATACACACAAAAAGTAAGTCACATGGGATAGAGGCGTTGTTCCGTGAGGTGTTGCTTTATTTGTTTTGTTGAAGCAAGGTTTGCTCTTCACTTGCACTTTATTAGATGGAAGGGAGTTCCATGCAATAAGGGCTCTCTATAATACTGTACCTTTCCTTGATTTGGTTCTGGACCTGGGGGCTGTGAAAAGACCCCTGGTGGCATGTCTGGTGGGGTACGTGTGTGCATATATAAGTTGACTATTAAACCCATTTCAGACAGAAGATGTGGTATGTTACCTGTAAAAAATACAAGGCAATGTTTTTCATGACCCCCTTTCAAACAGCCCCTTTTTGTTAATCACTTCCTTGCAGGTATGTCCCTTTTATACATATCAGTGGGTAACTGGACAATTGGGAGAGGTAGGGAGTTGGGGGTGTGGTTAAACCATGGATGCTGTTTCCAGTTCAAATTAGGGAGGTGTTAAACAACGGAAGTGTTAATGAATTTACCTGCGGAGAAGCAGAGAACCAATCACACAGGTCCGATACCTGTATTTTGGTTATGGAGTCTGTGAAAATGCAGGCCTTTGTAGTGTTTATTTTTTATTTTTCCATGTTTTATTTTTACCCCTACCCCTTTCAGATATATGGAAAAGCTGGTATACAAATGCAGGCACGGGAAATTTGTGGGATTTTTTTTCTTCTGTGTATGAAAAGGATATTACTGGTCACCAATTCTAAAACAGACTGCAACTCTTTGATTAGGGTTGCAGCAATTTCACTAGATTTGGTTACTGACCAATTATAGAAGCTTCCATTAAAGAAAAACCTATGTGTTCTATTAGATAGATAACTCTGAATCCAGGTTCATGGTCAATTAAATCAATGGCTGCACTCAAATCTAAAAAGTACAGCTCTCACAAACTTCTTATTATCAATTTCTTTCAACCAATCATCAGTCGTTAAGCTCATTAAAGATCCCATGGCACTTATCGTAAGAGTAGGGGTGTTAACCCCGGTGTCCTGGCTAAATTCCCAATCTGGCCCTCAAACCATCATGGTCACCTAATAATCCCCAGTTTACAATTGGCTCATTCATCCCCCTCCTGTCCCCTGTAACTATTCCCCAGGTCGTTGCTGCAAATGAGAACGTGTTCTCAGTCAACTTACCTGGTAAAATAACGGTAAAATAAAATAAAATAAATAAAAAAGCTGTCCCATCCATTGCAAATCTCTCAGTTCTGCCTCCAGGGCAAGATTCATCCCAATAAACGTCAACCTGTTTATAAATACACAAGTCCAGGCCCTAGTTTCTATAGGCTGGTCTGGTACTGCTCTGTATACTGTGTCTGTACTTCACTGCTCTTAGAAAAAGAGACTAGTGCAGATCAAAACATCAATGCTAAGGGCACGATTGGTCAAAAATATATAATAGCCAATAATAGAGAGTTAACACACTTTCACTTCCACTGAAGGATGTCACCTGGCATTGGCGCCAAGATGGAAAATCCTTTTCTAAAGCTGATGGAGAATAAAGTCATCCTTGTCCTTAGATAAGCCCGTTCATCTCTCCCAATCTGTTCATTCATCCCATTGTACCATTTAAAACATTTGGGCTCCCAAGTGCCGCAGCGGTCTAAGGCACAGTGCTAGAGGCATCACTACAGACCCTGGTTCAATCCCGGGGTGTATTACAACCAGACGTAATCGGGAGTCCCATAGGGCGACGCACAATTGGCCAAGCGTGGTCCTGGTTAGAGTTTGGCCAGTGTAGGCCGTCATTGTAAGTAAGAATTGGTTCTTAACTGACTAGCTACTAAAATAAAGGTAAACAAACAACAACAAAAAGGGCAGGAGAGACTAATACTGTACAGTAGATATTAAATAATAAATGGCCCTGTGTGGTAAACTATTTGTATCACTTACCTTTCCTCCATTTCCTGTAGCTACATTTTGTTTACTGTTCACTTACAATGTGTCCATAAAGTGGTGTTGATGGCAGCCTAGATTGGGATCAATTCTATTTTACTTCCAGTCTGTTTTAAAACAACAAAACTGAAATTGGTTATGAATATTATGTAAATAGTGTTATCCCATTTTTGTTTTAATTTTTTTTTTTTTTAAATCTACTTTTTAAACATTGTATCAACAGTTGTGTCAAATCACTATGGTGATTGGATAGTTTTTAATTATTCAAATGGAATTTGATTTCCATTTATCCAGTCCTCAAATGAATGCGTCTCTGAGACTGTCTTCCGGTTGTCCTCAAAAGTAGAATTTGTTTCACTGTCTGCTTCTTAAAACCAACCCAAGAGGAAGTACAAACTTAACGATAAGTATGGTATTCAAAACAATTTGTAAGGTTGCGTGCGTAGTTGCTTTAGTATTTTAGGGATTACTGTGAGTAGTGGCTTACTCTACGTCATCACTGTGAGTATCCCTATATAAGCTCTCTTATAGGCTAAACCACTTATCTTTGGTATAGCTGTATTGGTTAGGGCCTGGAGTAAACAATCGAACTGGCCCTACATGCTAGCAGGCTAAGACCATAGAGACAGACTAGATAAACCATCTAACTGGCCCTACATGCTAGCAGGCTAATAAATACCATAGAGAGATAAACCCTGTAACTGGCCCTACATGCTAGCAGGCTAATACCATAGAGATAGACTAGATAAACCCTGTAACTGGCCCTACATGTTAGCAGGCTAAGACCATAGAGACAGACTAGATAAACCATCTAACTGGCCCTACATGCTAGCAGGCTAATACCATAGAGACAGACTAGATAAACCATCTAACTGGCCCTACATGCTAGCAGGCTAATAAATACCATAGAGAGATAAACCCTGTAACTGGCCCTACATGCTAGCAGGCTAATACCATAGAGATAGACTAGATAAACCCTGTAACTGGCCCTACATGTTAGCAGGCTAAGACCATAGAGACAGACTAGATAAACCATCTAACTGGCCCTACATGCTAGCAGGCTAATACCATAGAGACAGACTAGATAAACCATCTAACTGGCCCTACATGGTAGCAGGCTAATACCATAGAGACAGACTAGATAAACCCTGTAACTGGCCCTACATGCTAGCAGGCTAATACCATAGAGACAGATTAGATAAACCCTGTAACTGGCCCTACATGCTAGCAGGCTAATACCATAGAGACAGACTAGATAAACCCTGTAACTGGCCCTACATGCTAGCAGGCTAATACCAAAAGAGACAGACTAGATAAACCATCTAACTGGCCCTACATGCTAGCAGGGTAATACCATAGAGACAGACTAGATAAACCCTGTAACTGGCCCTACATGCTAGCAGGCTAAGACCATAGAGATAGACTAGATAAACCATCTAACTGGCTCTACATGCTAGCAGGCTAAGACCATAGAGACAGACTAGATAAACCCTGCAACTGGCCCTACATGCTAGCAGGCTAATACCATAGAGACAGACTAGACAAACCCTGTAACTGGCCCTACATGCTAGCAGGCTAAGACCATAGAGACAGACTAGATAAACCATCTAACTGGCCCTACATGCTAGCAGGCTAATAAATACCATAGAGAGATAAACCCTGCAACTGGCCCTACATGCTAGCAGGCTAATACCATAGAGACAGACTAGATAAACCATCTAACAGGCCCTACATGCTAGCAGGCTAATAAATACAATAGAGAGATAAACCCTGTAACTGGCCCTACATGCTAGCAGGCTAATAAATACCATAGAGAGATAAACCCTGTAACTGGCCCTACATGCTAGCAGGCTAAGACCATAGAGATAGACTAGATAAACCATCTAATTGGCCCTACATGCTAGCAGGCTAATACCATAGCTACAGACTAGATAAACCCTGTAACTGGCCCTACATGCTAGCAGGCTAATACCATAGAGACAGACTAGGTAAACCATCTAACTGGCCCTACATGCTAGCAGGCTAATACCATAGAGGCAGACTAGATAAACCATCTAACTGGCCCTACATGCTAATACCATAGAGACAGACTAGATAAACCATCTAACTGGCCCTACATGCCAGCAGGCTAATAAATACCATAGAGAGATTTTTTTTTTTTTTTTTTTATTTAACCTTTATTTAACCAGGTAGGCAAATTGAGAACACGTTCTCATTTACAATTGCGACCTGGCCAAGATAAAGCAAAGCAGTTCGACACATACAACAACACATAGTTACACATGGAGTAAAAACAAACATATAGTCAATAATACAGTGAAAAAAAAATAAGTCTATATACAATGTGAGCAAGTGAGGTGAGATAAGGGAGGTGAAGGCAAACAGATATATGTATAAATAAATAAAATATAAAAAGGCCATGGAGGCGAAGTGAGTACAACACAGCAAGTAAAATAAAAACTAAAAAACACTGGAATGGTTGGTTTGCATTGGAAGAAAGTGCAAAGTAGAGACAGAAATAATGGGGTGCAAAGGAGCAAAATAAATTAATAAATAAATACAGTAGGTAAAGAGGTAGTTGTTTGGGCTAAATTGTAGATGGGTTATGTACAGGTGCAGTAATCTATGAGCTGCTCTGACAGCTGGTGCTTAAAGCTAGTGAGGGAGATAGGTGTTTCCAGTTTCAGAGATTTTTGTAGTTCGTTCCAGTCATTGGCAGCAGAGAACTGGAAGGAGAGGCGTCCAAAGGAAGAATTGGTTTTGGGGGTGACTAGAGAGATATACCTGCTGGAGCGCGTGCTACAGGTAGATGCTGCTATGGTGACCAGCGAGCTGAGATAAGGGGGGACTTTACCTAGCAGGGTCTTGTAGATGACCTGGAACCAGTGGGTTTGGCGACGAGTATGAAGCGAGGGCCAGCCAGCGAGAGTGTACAGGTCGCAGTGGTGGGTAGTATATGGGGCTTTGGTGACAAAACGGATGGCACTGTGATAGACTGCATCCAATTTATTGAGTAGGGTTTTGGAGGCTATTTTGTAAATGACATCACCGAAGTCGAGGATTGGTAGGATGGTCAGTTTTACAAGGGTATGTTTGGCAGCATGAGTAAAGGATGCTTTGTTGCGGAATAGGAAGCCAATTCTAGATTTGACTTTGGATTGGAGATGTTTGATGTGGGTCTGGAAGGAGAGTTTACAGTCTAACCAGACACCTAGGTATTTGTAGTTGTCCACATATTCTAAGTCAGAGCCGTCCAAAGTAGTGATGTTGGACAGGCGGGCAGGAGCAGGCAGCGATCGGTTGAAGAGCATGCATTTGGTTTTACTTGTATTTAAGAGCAGTTGGAGGCCACGGAAGGAGAGTTGTATGGCATTGAAGCTCGCCTGGAGGGTTGTTAACACAGTGTCAAAAGAAGGGCCAGAAGTATACAGAATAGTGTCGTCTGCGTAGAGGTGGATCAGAGAATCACCAGCAGCAAGAGCGACATCATTGATGTAAACAGAGAAGAGGGTCGGTCCAAGAATTGAACCCTGTGGCACCCCCATAGAGACTGCCAGAGGCCCGGACAACAGACCCTCCGATTTGACACACTGAACTCTATCAGAGAAGTAGTTGGTGAACCAGGCGAGGCAATCATTAGAGAAACCAAGGCTGTCGAGTCTGCCAATGAGGATGTGGTGATTGACAGAGTCAAAAGCCTTGGCCAGGTCAATGAATACGGCTGCACAGTATTGTTTCCTATCGATGGCGGTTACGATATCGTTTATGACCTTGAGCGTGGCTGAGGTGCACCCATGACCAGCTCTGAAACCAGATTGCATAGCGGAGAAGGTGTGGTGTGATTCGAAATGGTCGGTAATCTGTTTGTTGACTTGGCTTTCGAAGACCTTAGAAAGGCAGGGTAGGATAGATATAGGTCTGTAGCAGTTAGGGTCAAGGGTGTCCCCCCCTTTGAAGAGGGGGATAACCGCAGCTGCTTTCCAATCTTTGGGGATCTCAGACGACACGAAAGAGAGGTTGAAGAGGCTAGTAATAGGGGTGGCAACAATTTCAGCAGATAGTTTTAGAAAGAAAGGGTCCAGATTATCTAGCCCGGCTGATTTGTAAGGGTCCAGATTTTGCAGCTCATTAAGAACATCAGCTGACTGTATTTGGGAGAAAGAGAAATGGGGAAGGCTTGGGCGAGTAGCAGAGGGGAGGGCAGTGCTGTTGTCCGGGGTAGGGGCAGCCAGGTGGAAAGCATGGCCAGCCGTAGAAAAATGCTTATTGAAATTCTCAATTATAGTGGATTTGTCGGTGGTGACAGTGTTTCCTATCTTCAGAGCGGTTGGAAGCTGGGAGGAGGTGTTCTTATTCTCCATGGACTTTACGGTGTCCCAGAACTTTTTTGAATTTGTGTTGCAGGAAGCAAATTTCTGCTTGAAAAAGCTAGCCTTGGCTGTTCTAACTGCCTGTGTATATTGGTTTCTGGCTTCCCTGAAAAGTTGCATATCACGGGGGCTGTTCGATGCTAATGCAGAACGCCATAGGATGTTTTTCTGATGGTTAAGGGCAGTCAGGTCAGGAGAGAACCAAGGGCTATATCTGTTCCTGGTTCTAAATTTCTTGAATGGGGCATGCTTATTCAAGATGGTGAGGAAGGCATTTTTAAAAAATGACCAGGCATCCTCTACTGACGGGATGAGATCAATATCCTTCCAGGATATCCCGGCCAGGTCGATTAGGAAGGCCTGCTCGCTGAAGTGTTTCAGGGAGCGTTTGACAGTGATGAGTGGAGGTCGTTTGACCGCTGACCCATTACGGATGCAGGCAATGAGGCAGTGATCGCTGAGATCTTGGTTGAAAACAGCAGAGGTGTATTTGTAGGGCAAGTTTGTTAGGATGATATCTATGAGGGTACCCGTGTTTACGGAATTGGGGTGGTACCTGGTAGGTTCATTGATAATTTGTGTGAGATTGAGGGCATCAAGCTTAGATTGTAGGGTGGCTGGGGTGTTGAGCATGTTCAAATTTAGGTCGCCTAGCAGCACGAGCTCTGAAGATAGATGGGGGGCAATCAGTTCACATATAGTGTCCAGAGCACAGCTGGGGGCAGAGGGTGGTCTATAGCAGGCGGCAACGGTGAGAGACTTGTTTTTAGAGAGGTGGATTTTTAAAAGTAGAAGTTCAAATTGTTTGGGAACAGACCTGGATAGTATAACAGAACTCTGCAGGCAGTCTTTGCAGTAGATTGCAACACCGCCCCCTTTGGCCGTTCTATCTTGTCTGAAAATATTGTAATTGGGGATAAAAATGTCTGAATTTTTGGTGGTCTTTCTAAGCCAGGATTCAGACACGGCTAAAACATCCGGGTTGGTAGAGTGTGCTAAAGCAGTGAACAAAACAAACTTAGGGAGGAGGCTTCTAATGTTAACATGCATGAAGCCAAGGCTATTACGGTTACAGAAGTCATCAAAAGAGAGCGCCTGGGGAATAGGAGTGGAGCCAGGTACTGCAGGGCCTGGATTCACCTCTACATCACCAGAGGAACAGAGGAGAAGTAGGATAATGGTACGGCTAAAAGCTATGAGAATTGGTCGCCTAGAGCTACTAGAGCAGAGAGTAAAAGGAAGTTTCTGGGGGCGATAAAATAGTTTAAAGGAATAATGTACAGACAAAGGTATGGTAGGATGTGAATACAGTGGAGGTAAACCTAGGTATTGAGTGATGATGAGAGAGATCTTGTCTCTAGAAACATCATTGAAACCAGGTGATGTCATCGCATATGTGGGTGGTGGAACTGATAGGTTGGATATGGTATAGAGAGCAGGGCTAGAATCTCTACAGTGAAATAAGCCAATAAACACTAACCAGAACAGCAATGGACAAGGCATATTTACATTAAGGAGAGGCATGCTTAATCGAGTGATCAGTAAGGGTCCAGTGAGTAGAGGTTGGTTGGGGTCGTGGCGATCCAGACAGCTGGCCGGGTATATGGCTATCGGTAACTGGCCCTACATGCTAATACCATAGAGACAGACTAGATAAACCATCTAACTGGCCCTACATGCTAGCAGGCTAATAAATACCATAGAGAGATAAACCCGATAACTGGCCCTACATGCTAGCAGGCTAATACCATAGAGACAGACTACATAAACCCTGTAACTGGCCCTACATTCTAGCAGGCTAATACCATAGAGACAGATTAGATAAACCATCTAACTGGCCCTACATGCTAGCAGGCTAATACCATAGAGACAGATTAGATACACCATCTAACTGGCCCTACATGCTAGCAGCCTAATACCATAGAGACAGATTAGATAAACCATCTAACTGGCCCTACATGCTAGCAGGCTAATACCATAGCTACAGACTAGATAAACCCTGTAACTGGCCCTACATGCTAGCAGGCTAATACCATAGAGACAGATTAGATAAACCATCTAACTGGCCCTACATGCTAGCAGGCTAATACCATAGAGACAGACTAGATAAACCCTGTAACTGGCCCTACATGCTAGCAGGCTAATACCATAGAGACAGACTAGATAAACCCTGTAACTGGCCCTACATGCTAGCAGGCTAAGACCATAGAGACAGACTAGATAAACCATCTAACTGGCCCTACATGCTAGCAGGCTAATACCATAGAGACAGACTAGATAAACCCTGTAACTGGCCCTACATGCTAGCAGGCTAATACCATAGAGACAGACTAGATAAACCCTGTAACTGGCCCTACATGCTAGCAGGCTAATACCATAGAGACAGACTAGATAAACCCTGTAACTGGCCCTACATGCTAGCAGGCTAATACCATAGAGACAGACTAGATAAACCCTGTAACTGGCCCTACATGCCATTGAGGGATTCCACCATTTTAATGTAAGGAAGCATTCCGCTACACCCCCGCAATAACATCTGCTAAACGTGTATGCGACCAATTAAATTTGATTTGGCTAGCAGGCTAATACCATAGCTACAGACTAGATAAACCCTGTAACTGGCCCTACATGCTAGCAGGCTAATACCATAGCTACAGACTAAATAAACCCTGTAACTGGCCCTACATGCTAGCAGGCTAATACCATAGCTACAGACTAGATAAACCCTGTAACTGGCCCTACATGCTAGCAGGCTAATACCAAAAGAGACAGACTAGATAAACCCTGTAACTGGCCCTACATGCTAGCAGCCTAATACCATAGAGAGATAAACCCTGTAACTGGCCCTACATGCTAGCAGGCTAATACCATAGCTACAGACTAGATAAACCCTGTAACTGGCCCTACATGCTAGCAGGCTAATACCAAAATAGACAGACTAGATAAACCCTGTAACTGGCCCTACATGCTAGCAGGCTAATACCAAAAGAGACAGACCGGGGTTTGGCAAGTCAATGGGAGAAGTGAACAATTCTTCCTAAGTTGTTAATTTTCTCGATTTCTAAAAAAAGGCACAACCTAGATTCGAACCAATGTCTTAAGTAGTTACTCCGACCTCGTGAAAGTGACTGACATGTTTTTACATCTCACAACTTTATAATGTAGAAGTGCCTTTTGATTTGAGGGAATGCGCAGTTCGGGCGTGACAATAACCTTTTTAGACCCAATTATGTTTCTGCACATGAACTTAGCTAACTAAAGTCACCAGGACATCGCCTACATCGACCTGCAGCGTTTTAGGCATCTTCAATATTAAACCATCTTTGGTGAAAAAGCCGTCAGGCGGTGCTGCCCATGCTGAAACAGGCTTTGGGCCATGTGCTCCCTCTATCCAACTCTGTGGCTAAGCTCATTGACTACTAGGTATAAATAAAGGATGAGACTTATCTACAGAACCCTCCTCTGGTTACTAAATAGCATCTGTTGAATCTCAAACCGTCATACTATCACACACCACAGTTTCATAGTGTCAATTCAAAGTGAATGAAGATAATGTATCCCTGATCCCTTTGAATTGACACGATGACCCTATATGGATTGGTAGGTATAGAGGTATGGAGAGAGGGAGAGGAGAGAGAGAAAGAGACAAATAGAGACAGACAGCTCTACCAGGGAGGGACTGAGAACAGAAATGGGCCCGGGGATTTTCTAATACGCTGAGACATTTTTTCTCCTAGAGGCAGACATTATTAGCCCAATTATTATTTTTTTAAATGCGTATTTACCTGAACTGGTCTATGGCCCACCTCAAAAGCCCTATGCTTCAAATATAGGCAATAAACCCCTGACATACACGTGGCTTACAATAATAACCTATAATTAGTTAACAAATTAACAAATTGGTTTGAGGTAGCAGCCAGTGACTAAGCAGACGAGGTTAGGTTCAAATACCAGTCAGTCACACATGGTACTGGCTCTAACAAATAGTTGCGTGAACTAACGGGACTCAAAAACGTGCAGGGGGGCAATAGGATTGGCTCTGCTGGGAGTCTATTTACATGTATTTTGGTGAATGAAACCCCTGTGGCACAGCAATATTCCGTGTGAGGGACTCTCATTCCTTTATCTCAGTCTGAGACAGAGCTACACGCGTGTTATTGAAGTTAAACTGTTGACATGCAAAGCTTTTGGGCAGTTGGCAGGTTTTTCCCCTGTTGCCCATGCAGGCTTCAGGTAGAGCCAGTAGAATACAGTGGAATGGGTATAGAACACTGTCTTATATGCACGGTATAGGAATTCTGTTTGTGATCAAGTTTCATGGCAAATCAATGAACACAAACACTACATGGATCTAAGAATGGAGATTTTGCTGCGAAGAGACAGAATCATTAGATCATTTGTTTTTGGCTTGTTTTTGGTTGCAAGTTCAGGAATGGCTGAATAATTAACTCTGCAAATAACACTGTTGGCTGAAAATTCATAGTTAAATCGATCAATAGTATAATAATACTCTTAGCAAAAATGCGTATCTTTAATTTACAATCTGTAGAAACTATGAGAATAGAAAGGTTTAGAACTTTTGTGAAACACCACAGCAAGGTATATACTGTGGCATGAAAAAGTATGTGAACCCTTTGGAAATACCTGGATTTATGCATAAATTGGTCATAAAATTTGATCCGATCTTCATCGAGGTCACAACAATGGAAAATCTTTCCTCATGAAGCTGGTTGAGAGAATGCCAAGAGTGTGCAAAGCTGTCATCAAGGCAAAGGGTTGCTACTTTGTAGAACCTCAAATATAAAATACACTGCTCAAAAAAATAAAGGGAACACTTAAACAACACAATGTAACTCCAAGTCAATCACACTTCTGTGAAATCAAACTGTCCACTTAGGAAGCAACACTGATTGACAATAAATTTCACATGCTGTTGTGCAAATGGAATAGACAAAAGGTGGAAATTATAGGCAATTAGCAAGACACCCCCAAAAAAGGAGTGACTTGGAGTTACATTGTGTTGTTTAAGTGTTCCCTTTATTTTTTTGAGCAGTGTATATTGTTTGTGTTCAACACTTTGTTGGTTACTACATGATTCCATATGTGTTATTAAATAGTGTTGATGTCTTCACTGTTATTCTACAATGTAAAGAATAGGTAAAATAAAGAGTAACCCTTGAATGAGTAGGTGTGTCCAAACTTTTGACTCGTACTCTACATTTAAAAAACACATATATGGGCGATTCGAAATGATGCAGACAATTACATTGATAGAAGCTACAATCTATCTGAAATATTGAAGCTGATCTAAAACAAGAGGAAAAAATAATTGATCATGTGTAACCATGGGGATGTGGTCAACCATGCTGTCGTAGTGAGTAACGCCTAGAATCTAACTCATCGGGGAACCTCGCAGTGTTGTGGTGCACAGATGACCCCGTGTTCAGAGACCAGTTCGTCACACACGGCAATCAATGGGACCCGAAAATAGTACAATACGCTTGGAGATTGACTCTTGGGGAGTCTGAGACAGGGGCCACCCGCTTGGTATTAAACTCATGATATGCAAAGCTTTGGGGCCGTTCCATGGCTGAGCAGGGTGACCCAGTTGCTCCCCTATTTGCCCAGAGTCCACTCACACAGATGGCAAGGGGCCATCTGCCCGGTTTAAGCCTGTCCCTCTCTGGGGGGGATCAGGGGCTCTGTGGGGCTAATCTCCTCAACAGATCAGCAGTGATGATGGTGGGGGTGGGGGTGTGTGTCTGTGCTTGTGTGTATATATATGCGTGTGTGTGTGTGCACGCATCTGCGCGTATGCATGTAAGCGTGTGTGTGTATGTCCGTGTGCGCCTGTGTGTGTGGTTGGCCTAGTCCAGCCATCCACGCCTTAGAGACATTCATTGGATTGACTAGATGATGAGGCCATGTTTAGCTGACAATGGAAGCCTTTGGGGATTTGGCTCTGGAGTAAATTAGCTAGCTGTCACTTCGCGTTTCTGTTAGGGTAGATTCAGTGACGTCCATCTGATGCTGACTATCTCAGGAAAGCACGTGAGTCCAGATGGAGAGATGCAAAATGTAGCCTTAGATCGGGGTTCCCTTCCGCTTTTTGGGGTTACAAGTGTTCTCCCGGAGAGGTTACCAGGGTTCTTGAACTGAGTCAGGGTTCTACCAAGTTTCTACCAGGGTTCTGCCAGGGTTTGACCAAGGTTCTACCAGGGTTCTGCCAGGGTTCACCAACTCCACTCCTGTAGTTGCCTTTGTCACGGGCGGGAGCTGAACCCTGGTCTAAGGTGTAGCGGAGGTGAGTCAGAATCACACTCTCGTGATAAGGTAGGTTAACCCTGGTCTAAGGTTCTGATGAGGTAGGTTAACCCTGGTCTAAGGTTGTGATGAGGTAGGTTAACCCTGGTCTAAGGTTGTGATAAGGTAGGTTAAACCTGATCTAAGGTTCTGATGAGGTAGGTTAAACCTGGTCTAAGGTTAAGGTTCTGATGAGGTAGGTTAACCCTGGTCTAAGGTCGTGATGAGGTAGGTTAACCCTGGTCTAAGGTCCTGATGAGGTAGGTTAACCCTGGTCTAAGGTCCTGAAGAGGTAGGTTAACCCTGATCTAAGGTTGTGATGAGGTAGTCTAAAGCAGTGCTTCCAGCCTACAAACAGAAACTAAAACAGCAAGCTCCCGTGCTCAGGTCTGTTCAACGCTGGTCCGACCAATCTGATTCCACGCTTCAAGACTGCTTTGATCACGTGGATTGGGATATGTTCCGCATTGCGTCCAACAACAACATTGACGAATATGCTGATTCGGTGAGCGAGTTCATTAGAAAGTGCATTGACGATGTCGTACCCACAGCAACGATTAAAACATTCCCAAACCAGAAACCGTGGATTGATGGCAGCATTCGCGTGAAACTGAAAGCGCGAACCACTGCTTTTAACCAGGGCAAGGTGACCGGAAACATGACCGAAAACAAACAGTGTAGCTATTCCCTCCGCAAGGCAATCAAACAAGCTAAGGGCCAGTATAGAGACAAAGTGCAGTCGCAATTCAATAGCTCAGACACAAGAGGTATGTGGCAGGGTCTACAGTCAATCACGGATTACAAAAAGAAAACCAGCCCCGTCCCGGACCAGGATGTCTTGCTCCCAGACAGACTAAATAACTTTTTTGCTCGCTTTGAGGACAATACAGTGCCACTGACACGGCCCGCTACCAAAACCTGCGGGCTCTCCTTCACTGCAGCCAAGGTGAGTGAAACATTTAAACGTGTTAACCCTCGCAAGGCTGCAGGCCAAGACGGCATTCCCAGCCGCGTCCTCAGAGCATGCGCAGACCAGCTGGCTGGTGTGTTTAAGGACATATTCAATCAATCCTTATCCCAGTCTGCTGTTCCCACATGCTTCAAGAGGGCCACCATTGTTCCTGTTCCCAAGAAAGCTAAGGTAACTGAGCTAAACGACTACCGCCCCGTAGCACTCACTTCCGTCATCATGAAGTGCTTTGAGAGACTAGTCAAGGACCATATCACCTCCACCCTAGACCCACTCCAATTTGCTTACCGACCCAAGAGGTCCACAGACGACGCAATCGCAACCACACTGCACACTGCCCTAACCCATCTGGACAAGAGGAATACCTATGTGAGAATGCTGTTCATCGACTACAGCTCAGCATTTAACACCATAGTACCCTCCAAACTCGTCATCAAGCTCGAGACCCTGGGTCTCGACCCCACCCTGTGCAACTGGGTCCTGGACTTCCTGACGGGCCGCCCCCAGGTGGTGAGGGTAGGTAACAACATCTCCACCCCGCTGATCCTCAACACTGGGGCCCCACAAGGGTGCGTTCTGAGCCCTCTCCTGTACTCCCTGTTCACCCACGCCTGCTTGGCCATGCACGCCTCCAACTCAATCATCAAGTTTGCGGACGACACTACAGCGGTAGGCTTGATTACCAACAACGATGAGACGGCCTACAGGGAGGAGGTGAGGGCCCTCGGAGTGTGGTGTCAAGAAAATAACCTCACACTCAACGTCAACAAAACAAAGGAGATGATTGTGGACTTCAGGAAACAGCAGAGGGAGCACCCCCCATCCACATCGACGGGACAGTAGTGGAGAAGGTGGAAAGTTTTAAGTTCCTCGGTGTACACATCACGGACAAACTGAATTGGTCCACCCACACAGACAGCCGTAGGAGAAGCCAAATCCCTAACCAACCGTAGGAGGAGCCAAATCCCTAACCAACCGTAGCGGAGTCAAATTGGTCGTGTTTTGGTCTCTTCAGTCCAGGCCTGATTAGCTGTGTTAATAGGATTTGGCTTCTGGTTCCATGTTCTATGACATGAGCTTTAAACCACAGAGACTACCCGAGTGACATTTAGCACCTGAGCCTGCAGAGGAGCGACACTCTGACTCAACCTTTGAACAGTAGCCTACTTAGCCAACAACTACCTAACGATCTAACTGATTGTTCCTTTATCTGGGTCGATCACACATCGTTTAGTGACTGAAAGGCTGTTTCTGTGTAACTAGGCACTCCGGGACAACTAACCGCCAAGATGTCGATGGACGAGCCTGAGGATCTGGAGATGGAAGGAGAGGAGGGGATAGACTCCAAGGAGCTGAAGAAGCAGCTGGCCGAGTCCAAGGCAGTGAAAGTACTGATGCTGGGTAAGTGAACTGAACCCGTCGGTGTGAATGTATCGGGAGGTGATATGAAAATCATTATGTTAGGGTTAACTCTTCACAATATCTGAGACTTTGAAACCAGAACGATGTCCTTTTGGTCTAATGGCTAACATGTTAGGATCCCACATTATATTTTTACCCTGTTCATAGAGAAACTGTCCATAGAGAAACTGTTCATAGAGAAACTGTCCATAGAGAAACTGTTCATAGAGAAACTGTTCATAGAGAAACTGTTCATAGAGAAACTGTCCATAGAGAAACTGTTCATAGAGAAACTGTTCATAGAGAAACTGTCCATAGAGAAACTGTCCATAGAGAAACTGTTCATAGAGAAACTGAACGGATATATTTAAACTAAATACCATGGAATAATAAACAGGATATTTGTTGTGGCATATGATACGATATTTAACACAACACATTTGGTCTCTGGATAGCACTAAAACTATTTAAAATTAAATTGAGATGACCAGATGTCACCTGTTTGAAAAAACAACTGTAATTTGCACATTTAATGTTTCTACTGTTTAATATAGTCCATCAAATGATATGATACTTTCTCTATGGTCCCATTTCAATCAAATATTGACAATTAAGTCCTGTTTTTTGTCTGTGAATTGATTATTCACTTTGTCTGAACATTGACAGTTAAGAGCAGGGCTGCCAAAACCCTCTTCCTGGAGATCTACCGTCCTGTAGGTTTTCAGTCCAACCCTCTTCCTATAGATCTACTGTCCTGTAGGTTTCCCTAATTTAGTGTATCTAATTCAGCTAGTTAGTAAGGTATTGTTGAGCAGCTAATAAGTAGAATCAGGTGTGTTAAATTAGTGTTGGACTGAAAACCCACAGGACTGTAGATCTACAGGAAGAGGGTTTGGGCAGCCCTGGATAAGAGCAACACTTTGTCTGAACATTGACAGATAAGAGCAAACAAACACCGATCAAGGCCTAATGTTCTTTCTCTTAGAATGTTTTAAGATATATGTGACTGAACCTAGAAAATAAGGAACATTATTAAAGTACAGACTAAGAGCTTTAAGGTACATTGAGGTACATTTCTCCCTGAGGTACATTTCTCCCTGAGGTACATTGAGGTACATTTCTCCCTGAGGTACATTGAAGTCCATTGCTCCCTGAGGTACATTTCTCCCTGAGGTACATTTCTCCCTGAGGTACATTGAGGTACATTTCTCCCTGAGGTACATTGAGGTACATTTCTCCCTGAGGTACAATGAGGTACATTGCTCCCTGAGGTACATTGAAGTACATTGCTCCCTGAGGTACATTGAAGTACATTGCTCCCTGAGGTACATTGAGGTACATTTCTCCCTGAGGTACATTTCTCCCTGAGGTACATTGAAGTACATTTCTCCCTGAGGTACATTGAGGTACATTTCTCCCTGAGGTACATTGAGGTACATTTCTCCCTGGTATATTGAAGTACATTGCTCCCTGAGGTACATTGAAGTACATTGCTCCCTGAGGTACATTTCTCCCTGAGGTATATTGAGGTACATTTCTTCCTGAGGTACAATGAGGTACATTTCTCCCTGAGGTACATTGCTCCCTCCCAGAAGTCCAGGGGAAAGTCTGGACACAGTGAGGTGCTGAAAGAATCACTACTCTAGGTCCAAGTCAATCATGTACCCTTTGCTGACGAGAGGCCAAGCTTATTACTCTAACTGGTTTAGTCCAGTCTCAGAATCCAGTCCTCTCGTCAAACAGCATTTATTAACCTTTCACACTGACCACGCTGACCCAATCCAAACTGTATTTTCACACAGTGGTGGAAAATGTACCCAACTGTCATACTTGAGTAAAAGTAAAGATACCTTAATAGAAAATTACTCAAGTAAAAGTGAAAGTTACCCAGTAAAATACTACTTGAGTAAAAGTCTAAAAGTATTTGGTTGTAAATATATATATAAGTATCAAAAGTAAATGTAATTGCTAAAATATACTTAAGTATCAAAAGTAAAAGTATAAATCATTTCAAAGACTACTTTTGTGTCAGGGAAAATGTATGGAGTAAAAAGTACATTATTTTCTTTAGGAATGTAGTAGAGTAAAAGTAAAAGTTTTATAAAATATAAATAGTAAAGTACAGAGACATCAAAAAATGACTGAAGTAGTACATTAATGTATTTTTATTTAAGTACTTTACTCACATCATTCCGACCCAATCCAAACTGTGCTGGCTCTGACTTACAGTATTCTTTTCACCTAGTTCCTCTTCCAGCACCTATGATGTATAGGTTCAGATGGGTTCTCAGATCAGCAGGGTTCAGATGGGTTCTCAGATGGGTTCTCAGATCAGCAGGGTTCAGATGGGTTCTCAGATCAGCAGGGTTCAGATGGGTTCTCAGATGGGTTCTCAGATCAGCAGGGTTCAGATGGGTTCTCAGATGGGTTCTCAGATCAGCAGGGTTCAGATGGGTTCTCAGATCAGCAGGGTTCAGATGGGTTCTCAGATCAGCAGGGTTCAGATGGGTTCTCAGATCAGCAGGGTTCAGATGGGTTCTCAGATCAGCAGGGTTCAGATGGGTTCTCAGATCAGCAGGGTTTGACTGGGCTGAAGTTCAGTAGTGTGAAAAGGGTAATTCCCTTAGCCTCTCTGCATGTAGCCACTTAAAGTCTCAATCAAGGCCAAAGGTCAGATCCAGAAACAGTCAGTATATACAGCGCCCTCCCTAATCATTGGAACAGTGAAGCATTTGTCTTATTTTGGCTTTATGCTTGAAATCAAACAATGACATTGAAGTGCAGACTGTCAGCTTTAATTTGAACGTATTTTCATCCATATCAGGTGAACCATTTAGAAATGACAGTACTTTATGTACATAGTCCCCCCATTTTAGGGGAGCAAAACTATTGGGTCAAATTCACTTGAGTATTAAAGTGGTAAAAAGTGAAGTATTTGGTCCCATATTGATAGCACAGTAATGACTACATCAAGCTTGTGACTCTACAAAGCTGTTGGATGAGTTCGCTCTTGGTTTCTGTTGTGTTTCAGATTATTTTGTGCCCAACAGAAATTAATGGTAAATAATGTATTGTGTCATTTTGGAGTCACTTTTATTGTAAATAAGAATATAATATGTTTCTTAACACTTCTACATTAATGTGGATGACACCATGACTACAGATACCATGACTACAGATACCATGACTACAGATACCATGACTACCATTTAAATAAGGGGAGGTTAGCATTTTTGGGGGGTATGATATATGTGCGTCTAACTTTCTCTTAATCTTTGAAAGTAGTAGGTGGATCCAGCTGGACACAGCATTACAAACATGAACAGTTAGCGAGGCTAAAAACACAATAAAGACGGGGGATTCTTTTCAATATGGTGTTTAAATAAAGGGGTTTAAATAAGTGACACCAAAGCCTTTGTCCTAATCTGCCTGAGAGAACCAGGTCACGTCCCAAACGAAACCCTATTTAAGCAGTAGTGCACTATGAAGGGAAGAGGGTTCCATAGGACTCTGGTAAAAAAGTAGTGCACTATGTAGGGAAGAGGGTTCCATAGGACTCTGGTCAAAAGTAGAGCATTATGTAGGAAAGAGGGTTCCATAGGACTCTGGTCAAAAGTAGTGCACTATGTAGGGAAGAGGGTTCGATAGGACTCTGGTCAAAAGTAGCGTACTATGTAGGGAATAAGGGTCCATCTGATCTGGTTCTGGTCTGGTCTGGTTACATGTTGGGGTCGGCACCCATAGTATTTTAGTTTTAAAGGTTTAAAATAAAGATTTTAGGTGACATCAAGGTCTTTTTTTCCTGAAGTCTCAGAGATCCAGGCTGCCTCTGGTATCCTATTAAGCACGGATCAAACAATAGTGTTAAAAATGAAGGTTTTGAAATAAAGGTTTTTAAGTGACATCTAGACCTTTGTCCTGTTGTGTTCTGTGTCCCAGTAAGGAGATGTCAGTGATCTCCACACAGCCTGTTCTGTCAAACTGCTCTATTTTCAATCTGTCCCATAGAACTCTGGTCAAAATGAGGGCACTATGTAGGGAAGAGGGTTCTATAGGGCTCTGGTCAAAATGAGGGCACTATGTAGGGAAGAGGGTTCTATAGGGCTCTGGTCAAAATGAGGGCACTACGTAGGGAAGAGGGTTCTATAGGGCTCTGGTCAAATGAGGGCACTATGTAGGGAAGAGGGTTCTATAGGGCTCTGGTCAAAATGAGGGCACCACGTAGGGAAGAGGGTTCTATAGGGCTCTGGTCAAAATGAGGGCACTATGTAGGAAAGAGGGTGCCATTTGGGAATAACCCTATGTTTCGCTGGCCACCAGGTCCAGGACTATTAAGAAATGTTATTGTCACGTACACCGGATAGTGTAGTGAAATGTGTTGTTTTACAGGGGTCAGTCATAGTAGTACAACACCCCTGGAGCTAATTAGGATTAAGTGCCTTGCTCAAGGGCACTTCGGCAGGTTTTTCACCTTGTCAGCTCGTTTTTTTGTTGAGCCAGTCACGGATGAAACCCTTGTAATTAAAAATGACATTGTTGACCTTTATTTAACGGTTGTAATAAATGGTGTATTTTTGTTTTCTTTCAGGTGCTGAGGAGTCAGGGAAAAGCACCATTGTAAAACAAATGAAGTAAGTTTAAGTTACAAATTAAGTACGCTTTTAGGTTCTCTCTCGCTGTTAATATGGGGCAGCAGAGAAGTGAGCTGCATTGCCACAAAAGCACCACTAGGTGGCAGTTTGGATAATTGAGCCACAGGGAAATTCCACGTTAATTAACAGAGTGATACTGAGACTCAGATGTCACAAACCATACAACTCTATGCACAAGGACTACGTTAAACAATTATTATTTTTTTAAGTGGAATTACTCAATACTAACGCAATACTCCTCCACAGAATCCTCCACCTGGGTGGTTTTAATAAGGAGGAGAAGGTGACGTCCAGAGGGGTGATCTTTGGTAACGTCCTGCAGTCAGCTCTGTCCATCGTCAGAGGCATGAGCATCCTGGGGATCAAGTACGGATCACCGGCCGCGGAGGTGGGTACTGCAGGCGGGGTGTTTGCGTGTGTGTGTGTGTGTGTGTGTGTGTGTAAAACTATACTACAACATATAATAATATACTATATAGACATGTTATACTTTAATATACTGTATAGCCATGTTATACTATACTATATAGACATGTTATACTATACTGCATAGCCATGTTATACTATACTGCATAGCCATGTTATACTATACTGTATAGCCATGTTATACTATACTGTATAGCCATGTTATACTATACTATATAGCCATGTTATACTATACTGTATAGCCATGTTATACTATACTGTATAGCCATGTTATACTATACTGTATAGCCATGTTATACTATACTGTATAGACATGTTATACTATACTATATAGACATGTTATACTATACTATATAGACATGTTATACTGTACTGTATAGCCATGTTATACTATACTGCATAGCCATTTTATACTACTGCGGAGTTGCCAAGTTGGAAGTTCTGGTTGTCAGGGGAAATGGAATGAGAGCCTGTGATGCAACTTCCTCTTGTTGGACGTTAAGGCAGCGAGACTTTATCTTAACTCCTCCCCCACATTCACTTTGATTGGTTGACCGGTGCAGAAGAGAACCTCCCCCCACAGTTTGTTTTTGTATTCTCGTCAGAATGTAGATGGATCATCAGGCGTTTCTTTTCTGCCTGGTTATGTTACGTTATACTACGTAATACTATGTTACACTATGTTATACTATACTGATGCATGTATGGGTGTTGTTCTCTGTGTGTCCAGGATGAAGGCACGAAGCTGGAGAACCTATCCAACTCTACTGAGGAGGGAACCATGTCTCCTGAGCTGGCTGAGTGCATCAAGAAGTTGTGGATGGACCCTGGTATCCAGGAGTGTTTCGAGTCAGCAGCTGAGGGCTATCATCTCCTCGACTCCGCTCACTAGTGAGTTCACGGATCAATAACCAGATTCAAGCGCCAGCCGTTTCTTTTCTTGATCGGATGGTCAGGGGGCCGGCGGAACGTAATTACAAATCATTTGTAGACTGCAAATTGAGAGCAAGAAGGATAAACAGATATATTTGACTAAAAGACCATTTCAAATCTTTCTGACATTTGTATACGATCACATATATCTATCTGTTATGCATGGGAATACTTTGGAACAGATTTCCAAAATTAAAAAACTTTGCTGGTGTTTTTACAGTCTTTTATACTGAACAAAAATATAAATGCAACATGTAAAGTGTTGGTTCCATGTTTCATGAGCTGAAATAAAAGATCCCAGAAATTGTCCATACGCACAAAAAGGTTTTCTATCTAATTTAGTGCTCAGATTTGTTTACATCCCTGTTAGTGAGCATTTCTCATTTGCCAAGATAATACAGCCACTTGACAGGTGTGGCATATCAAGAAGCTGATTGAAGAGCATGATCATTACACAGGTGCACCTTGTACTGGGGACAATAAAAAGCCACTAAAATGTACAGTTTTGTCACACAATGCCACAGCTGTCTCACGTTGAGGGGAGCGTGCAATTGGCATGCTGACTGAATGTTCACCAGAGTATTGAATGTTAATTTCTCTACCATAAGCCGTCTCCATTGCCGTTTTAGAGAATTTGGCAGAACGCCCAACCGGCCTACACAACCGTAGACCACGTGCGACCACGCCAGCCCAGGACATCCACATCCGGCTTCTTCCCATGCTAGATCGTCTGAGACCAGCCACCCGGACATCTGATGAAACTGTGGGTTTGCACAATGGAAGAATTTTTGTAGAAATGTTCAGAAATCGTCTCAGGGAAGCTCATTTGCGTGTGCGTTGTCCTCACCAGGATCTTGACCTGACTGCAGTTCGGCGTTGTAACCGACTTCAGTGGGCAAATGCTCACCTTCAATGGCCACTGGCACACTGGGGAAGTGTGCTCTTCACGGATGAATCCCGGTGTAGCGTCGTGTAGGCCATCGGTTTGCTGATGTCAACGTTGTGAACAGAGTGCCCCATGGTGGCGGTGGGGTTACGGTATGGGGCAGGTATAAGCCACGGACAACGAACACAATTGCATTTTATGGATGACAATGAGATATCGTGATGAGATCCTGAGGCCAATTGTTGTACCGTTTATCAGCTGTCATCACCTTTTCGGCATGATAATGCATGGCCCCATGTCGCAAGGATCTGTACACAATTCATGAAAGCTGAAAAATATCCCAGTTCTTCCATGGCCTGCATACTCACCAAACAGAACACCCATTGAGCATGTGTACAACAGCGTGTTCCAGTTCCTGCCAATATCCAGCAACTTCGTACAGCCATTGAAGAGGAGAGGGACAACATTCCACAGGCCACAATCAACAGCCTGATCAACTCTATGTGAAGGTTGCGCAGTGGTCTAGGGCACTGCATCGCAGTGCTAGCTGCGCCACCAGAGTCTCTGGGTTCGCGCCCAGGCTCTGTCTCAGCCGGCCGCGACCGGCAGGTCCGTGGGGCGACGCACAATTGGGCTAGCATCGTCCGGGTTAGGGAGGGTTTGGCCGGTAGGGATATCCTTGTCTCATCACGCTCCAGCGACTCCTGTGGCGGGCTGGGCGCAGTGCGCGCTAACCAAGGGGCGCGGGTGCACGGTGTTTCCTTCGACACATTGGTGCGGCTGGTTTCCGGGTTGGAGGCGCGCTGTGTTAAGAAGCAGTGCGGCTTGGTTGGGTTGTGCTTCGGAGGACGCGTGGCTTTCGACCTTCGTCTCTCCCGAGCCCGTACGGGAGTTGTAGCGATGAGACAAGATAGTAATTACTAGCGATTGGATACCACGAAAAATTGGGGAGAAAAGGGGATAAAATTTAAAAAATAAATAAAATAAAAACTCTATGTGAAGGAGATATTGCGCTGCATGAGGCAAATGGTGGTCACACCAGATACTGACTGGTTTTCTAATCCATACCCCTACCTTTTTTAAAGGTATCTGTGACCAACAGATATATATCTGTATTCCCAGTCATGTGAAATCAATAGATTAGGGCCTAATTCATATATTTAAATTAACTGATTTGCTTATATGAACTGTAACTCAGTAAAAATCTTTGAAAATGTTACATGTTGCGTTTATATTTTTGTTCAGTGTTTTTTTGGGTGTTCAGAAAAATTAAGGGGCCAAATAAAATCAACCACGGGCCAAAGTTTGGCCTGCGGGCCGCCAGTTGTGGATCCCTGGTCTATGGCCTCTGTGGGTGCTACACAGTGCTGTTGTCTTTTGGGTCTAGTTACTGTAAAGCACTCTGTGATAACTGCGGATCTAAAAAATAAATACATTTGATTGATTAGTTGATTGATTTACTCTGCCTCTCTCCCACAGCTAACTCAGTGATCTGATCTTGATTGATTAATTGATTGACTGCCTCTCACACAGCTTCCTCAGTGACCTGGAGCGCATCACCCAGGCTGACTTCACCCCTAACGACCAGGACATCCTTCGGTGCAGGATCAAGACCGGCGGGGTCAATGAGGAGAGGTTCATCTGTAAAGATGTCCAATTCAGGTGAGCTACAGAAGCTAACGACCTGGCACCTTTGTCACAGTACATTATAGTTCACCTGCAAAGAAGTCAAATGAAGGCGAGGTAGTGTAACTGGTGTGATTGAACCAGCGACTTCTTACCCAACATCTTAACCATTAGACCAGGGTACTCTAACCCTGTTCCTGGAGAGATACCCTCCTGTAGGTTTTCACTCCAGCCCCAGTTGTAACTAACCTGATTCTGTGTATCAACCAGTTAATTATTAGAATCAGGTGGACTAGATTGGGATTGGGATTGGAATGAAAAAATACAGGACGGTAGCTCTCCAGGAACATGGTTGAGAGCCCTGCATTAGACCAAGAGAAAATCCTTGTGATCTGAAAGCAGCATTTGGGCTTACAAGTCTAAGGCTGTGTTTACACAGACAGCCCAATTCTGATATTATTTTTCACTACTTGGTCTTTTGACCAATCAGATGAGCTCTTGCCAATAACCGGGCAAAATATCAGAATTGGGCTGTCTCTGTAAACACAGCCCAACTTAAGGCAGGGCTACGTCTTAATGAGAGCGTGATTCTTGGCTGCCTGGTCACAGGACTGTTGGGACATGGCTGCTGAAGTAATGTCTTTACTGTAGCAAAGTAGCAGTGTTAAATCAAATCTAATGTTATTTGTCACATGTGCAGAATACATCAGGTGTAGACCTTACAGTGAAATACTTACTTATAAGCCCTTAACCAACAATGCTTAAGAAGTTAAGAAAAATAAGTGTGATGTAAAAAATGTAAAATAAAAGTAACAAATAATTAAACAGCAGTAGTAAAATAACAATAGGGAGGCTATATACAGGGGCTATATACAGGGGGTACCGGTACAGAGCCAATGTGGAGGCTATATACAGGGGGGTACCGGTACAGAGCCAATGTGGAGGCTATATACAGGGGGTACCGGTACAGAGCCAATGTGGAGGCTATATACAGGGGGGTACCAGTACAGAGTCAATGTGGAGGTTATATACAGGGGGTACCGGTACAGAGCCAATGTGGAGGCTATATACAGGGGGTACCGGTACAGAGTCAATGTGGAGGCTATATACAGGGGGCACCAGGACAGAGTCAAGGTGGAGGCTATATACATGGAGTACCAGTAGAGTCAATGTGCGGGGGCACCAGTTAGTTCGAGGTAATTGAGGTAATATGTACATGTAGGTAGAGTTAAAGTGACTATGCATAGATAATAAACAGAGATTAGTAGCAGCATAAAAGAGGGGTCTGGGTAGCCCTTTGACTAGCTGTTCAGGAGTCTTATGGCTTATGGCTGTTAAGGAGCCTTTTGGTCCCAGACTTGGTGCTCCGGTACTGCTTGCCGTGCGGTAGCAGAGAGAACAGTCTATGACTAGGGTGGCTGCAGTCCTTGAAATTTTTTAGGGCCTTCCTCTGACACCGCCTGGTATAGAGATCCTGGATGGCAGGAAGCTTGGCCCCAGTGATGTACTGGGCCGTACTCACTACCCTCTGTTGTACCTTGCGGTCAGAAGACAAGAAGTTGCCATACCAGGCGGTGATGCAACCATTCAGGATGCGCTCGATGGTGCAGCTGTAGAACATTTTGAGGATCTGAGGACCCATGCCGATTCTTTTCAGTCTCCTGAGGGGGAATAGGCTTGACATACCCTCTTCACAACTGTCTTGGTGTGCTTGGACTATGTTCGTTTATTGGTGATGTGGACACCAAGGAACTTGAAGCTCTCAACCAACTCCACTACAGCCCCGTCGATTAGAATGGGGGCATGCTCAGTCCTCCTTTTCCATATTTACTGTAGCAAAGTAGTAGTGTCTATACCGTAGCAACGTAGTAGTGTCTATACCGTAGCAACGTAGTAGTGTCTATACCGTAGCAACGTAGTAGTGTCTATACCGTAGCAACGTAGTAGTGTCTATACCGTAGCAACGTAGTAGTGTCTTTACCGTAGCAACGTAGTAGTGTCTATACCGTAGCAACGTAGTAGTGTCTATACCGTAGCAACGTAGTAGTGTCTTTACCGTAGCAACGTAGTAGTGTCTGTACCGTAGCAACGTAGCAGTGTCTATAGTACCGTAGCAATGTAGTAGTGTCTGTACCGTAGCAACGTAATAGTGTCTGTACCGTAGCAACGTAGTAGTGTCTATACCGTAGCAACGTATTAGCGTCTATACCGTAGCAACGTAGTAGTGTCTATACCGTAGCAACGTAGTAGTGTCTATACCGTAGCAACGTAGTAGCGTCTGTACCGTAGCAACGTAGTAGCGTCTGTACCGTAGCAACGTAGTAGTGTCTATACCGTAGCAACGTAGTAGTGTCTATACCGTAGCAACGTAGTAGTGTCTATACCGTAGCAACGTAGTAGTGTCTATACCGTAGCAACGTAGTAGCGTCTTTACCGTAGCAACGTAGTAGCGTCTGTACCGTAGCAACGTAGTAGCATCTTTACCGTAGCAACGTAGTAGCGTCTGTACCGTAGCAACGTAGTAGCGTCTGTACCGTAGCAACGTAGTAGTGTCTATACCGTAGCAACGTAGTAGTGTCTATACCGTAGCAACGTAGTAGTGTCTATACCGTAGCAACGTAGTAGTGTCTATACCGTAGCAACGTAGTAGTGTCTATACCGTAGCAACGTAGTAGTGTCTATACCGTAGCAACGTAGTAGCGTCTGTACCGTAGCAACGTAGTAGCGTCTGTACCGTAGCAACGTAGTAGTGTCTATACCGTAGCAACGTAGTAGTGTCTATACCGTAGCAACGTAGTAGTGTGTATACCATAGCAACGTAGTAGTGTCTATACCGTAGCAACGTAGTAGTGTCTATACCGTAGCAACGTAGTAGTGACTTTACCGTAGCAACGTAGTAGTGTCTATACCGTAGCAACGTAGTAGTGTCTATACCGTAGCAACGTAGCAGTGTCTATACCGTAGCAACGTAGTAGTGTCTGTGCCGTAGCAACGTAGTAGTGTCTATACCGTAGCAACGTAGTAGCGTCTATACCGTAGCAACGTAGTAGTGTGTATACCATAGCAACGTAGTAGTGTCTATACCGTAGCAACGTAGTAGTGTCTATACCGTAGCAACGTAGTAGTGTCTTTACCGTAGCAACGTAGTAGTGTCTTCACCGTAGCAACGTAGTAGTGTCTATACCGTAGCAACGTAGTAGTGTCTATACCGTAGCAACGTAGTAGTGTCTATACCATAGCAACGTAGTAGTGTCTTCACCGTAGCAACGTAGTAGTGTCTGTGCCGTAGCAACGTAGTAGTGTCTGTACCATAGCAACATAGTAGTGTCTTTACCGTAGCAACGTATAGTACAGTGTGCATGTATTTTCAGTCTTTGTATGTGATTCCTGCTGGAGTTGAACCATCAATCTTTGTATTACAAGTGTCACGCTCTCACCATACACACCAACTATGTGTAAATAGCACACACTGGAGGACACCATGATACTGTACTGGAGTTACTGACCGCTCCTCTTTTATTTATTTATTTATTTCACCTTTATTTAACCAGGTAGGCAAATTGAGAACACGTTCTCATTTACAACTGAGACCTGGCCAAGATAAAGCAAAGCAGTTCGGCACATACAACAACACATAGTTACACATGGAGTAAAACAAACATACAGTCAATAATACAGTGAAAAATAAGTCTATATACAATATGAGCAAGTGAGGTGAGATAAGGGAGGTGAAGGCAAACAAAATATATATATAAATAAATAAAAATATAAAAAGGCCATGGTGGCGAAGTAAATACAATATAGCAAGTAAAAAAACACTGGAATGGTTGGTTTGCAGTGGAAGAAGGTGCAAAGTAGAGATAGAAATAATTGGGTGCAAAGGAGCAAAATAAATAAATACAGTAGGTAAAGAGGTAGTTGTTTGGGCTAAATTATAGATGGGCTATGTACAGGTGCAGTAATCTATGAGCTGCTCTGACAGCTGGTGCTTAAAGCTAGTGAGGGAGATAAGTGTTTCCAGTTTCAGAGATTTTTGTAGTTCGTTCCAGTCATTGGCAGCAGAGAACTGGAAGGAGAGGCGGCCAAAGGAAGAATTGGTTTTGGGGGTGACTAGAGAGATATACCTGCTGGAGCGCGTGCTACGGGTGGGCGTTGCTATGGTGACCAGCGAGCTGAGATAAGGGGGGACTTTACCTAGCAGGGTCTTGTAGATGACCTGGAGCCAGTGGGTTTGGCGACGAGTGTGAAGCGAGGGCCAGCCAACGAGAGCGTACAGGTCGCAGTGGTGGGTAGTATATGGGGCTCTCCTGTAAAAAGGGTTTTTATAATTGATTGATTGGTTAATTGATTGATTGTTGTGTCTCTCTGACGGACAGGATGTTTGATATGAGCGGCAGAAGGGAAGAGAGGAAGAAGTGGATCCACTGTTTCCAGGGCGTCCATTGCATCCTGTTCTGTAGTTCCCTCAGCGCGTATGACCTGGTGCTGCTGGAGGATGAGGAAATGGTGATTACACACACACACACACACACACACACACACACACACACGCACACACACACACACACACACACACACACACAGTTTCAATCACACACACACAGTTTCAATCACACACACACAGTTTCACTCACTCACACAGTTTCACTCACTCACACACACACACACACACACTGTTTCACTCACTCACACACACACACACACACTTCAAAGTTAAAGTAAACTAAAAAAGGAGGGTACAGATGAGAGGGAGGAGACACTGATAATGTTCAACCATATTGTAAACCTGACCAGCCAGTGTGACCGCAGCTAGTTGGTGGAAGTTGAGCTTGATCCTTTTGTAGCCCGGCGATGACCCCATCCTTCTGTCCTCTTCTCTTTTCAGAACAGCATGCACGAGTCTCTCCACCTGTTCAACAGTATCTGCAACCACAGGTTCTTCGAGGACACCACCCACGTGCTCTTCCTCAACAAGAAGGACATCTTCCAAGAGAAGATCAAGAATGTTCACCTCAATGTCTGCTTCCCCGACTACGATGGTGAGTCCTACTGAGTCCCAAATGGCAAACATGTTGTTTTCCATGACCTTTTGGTTTGAGTTTATTCACCGTGTGTGATGAATGAATACAGGCTGAATCACATCCGGCTGTGATTGGGAGTCTCATAGGGCTGAGCACAATTGGCCCAGTGTCTATTGGCCGTCATTGTAATAAGAATTTGTTCTTAAAACTTCTTAGGGATCAAATCCCATTAGCGGGATCGATTTGACAACATCCGTTGAAATGGCAGCGCGCCAAATTCAAATTAAATTACTATAAATATTAAACTTTCATGAAATCACACATGCAATACACCAAATTAAAGCTACACTTGTTGTTAATCCAGCCAACATGTCAGATTTAAAAAAGGCTTTACGGCAAAAGCAAACGATGCTATTATGAGGACAGCACCCCATCAAACAAACACAGACAATCATAATTCAACCCGCCAGGCGCGACACGAAACTCAGAAATAAAGATATAATTCATGCCTTACCTTTGACGAGCTTCTTCTGTTGGCACTCCAATATGTCCCATAAACATCACAAATGGTCCTTTCGTTCGATTAATTCCGTCGTTTTATATCCAAAATGTCCATTCATTTGGCGCGTTTGATCCAGAAAACTTGCGCAACATGACTACAAAATATCTCATAAATTACCTGTAATCTTTGTCCAAACATTTCAAACTTTCCTAATACAACTTTAGGTATTTTTTAACGTAAATAATCGATAAACTTTAAGACGGGATAAACTGTGTTCAATACCGGAGGAAAACAAAGTGGAGCGAGCTTTTCAGGTCACGCACCTCTAAGAAACAGCACACTTCACTCGACCCTCGTTCTGGACGTCTTCATTACACAAAGGAAAAACATCAACCAATTTCTAAAGACTGTTGACATCCAGTGGAAGCGATAGGAACTGCAAGCAACTGCCTTAGAATTCTAGATTCCCATTGAAAACCCATTGAAAAGAGAGTGACCTCATACATTTTCTTTCCTGGATGGTTTGTCCTCGGGGTTTCGCCTGCCAAATAAGTTCTGTTATACTCACAGACATCATTCAAACAGTTTCAGAAACTTCAGAGTGTTTTCTATCCAAATCCACTAATAATATGCATATCCTAGCTTCTGGGCCAGAGTAGCAGGCAGTTTACTTTGCGCACGCTTTTCATCCGGATGTGAAAATACGACCCCCTAGCCTTAAGAAGTTTTAACTGACTTGCCTGGTTAAATAAAAACATTTAAAACATGAATACATTAAAATCTTTCTCACTCAATTAAAACACAATAAGAAACTCCCTCTTATTCCCTCTGTCAAACACATACGAAGACGCCAGCAACTTGTCTCTGATCAGTTTTTACAGCTCTCTTCTTATCTCCCCATAGGGCCTAACACATACGAAGACGCCAGCAACTGGCCTCTGATCAGTTTTTACAGCTCTCTTCTTATCTCCCCATAGGGCCTAACACATACGAAGACGCCAGCAACCACGTGAAGATGCAGTTTGAGTCTCTGAACTTGAGGCAGGCGGAGAAACCCATCTACACCCACATCACCTGCGCTGTAGACACACAGGACGTGAACCAGGCCTTCAACACCATCACAGACGTCATCAAAACCAACCTAAAAGACACCGGGCTGTTCTGAGCAGCTCCTGACGGAAGGTACAGTATGACGGCCTGTATTACTGCCTGACGCACGCACACACCTCAGTGCCGAACAGGAACTATCACTGTGTAGGACCGACATTAGTCCTGTGGCCTCACTGTAACAAGGCCCGGCTGTGAACAGACCATCTGCTGAAACACTGTAATAAGGCCCGGCTGTGAACAGACCATCTGCTGACACACTGTAATAAGGCCCGGCTGTGGACAGACCATCTGCTGACACGCTGTAATAAGGCCCGGCTGTGGACAGACCATCTGCTGAAACACTGTAATAAGGCCCGGCTGTGGACAGACCATCTGGCCCGGCTGTGGACAGACCATCTGCTGAAACACTGTAATAAGGCCCGGCTGTGGACAGACCATCTGCTGAAACACTGTAATAAGGCCCGGCTGTGGACAGACCATCTGGCCCGGCTGTGGACAGACCATCTGCTGAAACACTGTAATAAGGCCCGGCTGTAGGATAGATGAAGAGAATCATATCGCTAACATTTCCCCGACACTATCCCTGTCCCTCCCTCCCCATCTCGACACTATCCCTGTATCCTCCCTCCCCATCTCGACACTATCCCTTTCCTCCCCATCTCGACACTATCCCTTTCCTCCCCATCTCAACACTATCCCTGTCCCTCCCTCCCCATCTCAACACTATCCCTGTCCCTCCCTCCCCATCTCGACACTATCCCTTTCCTCCCCATCTCGACATTATCCCTGTCCCTCCCTCCCCATCTCAACACTATCCCTGTATCCTCCCTCCCCATCTCAACACTATCCCTGTATCCTCCCTCCCCATCTCGACACTATCCCTTTCCTCCCTCCCCATCTCAACACTGTCCCTGTATCCTCCCTCCCCATCTCAACACTATCCCTTTCCTCCCCATCTCAACACTACCCCTGTCCCTCCCTCCCGATCTCAACACTATCCCTTTCCTCCCTCCCCATCTCGACACTATCCCTGTCCCTCCCCATCTCAACACTACCCCTGTCCCTCCCTCCCGATCTCAACACTATCCCTTTCCTCCCCATCTCGACACTATCCCTGTATCCTCCCTCCCCATCTCAACACTATCCCTGTATCCTCCCTCCCCATCTCGACACTATCCCTGTATCCTCCCTCCCCATCTCAACACTATCCTTGTATCCTCCCTCCCCATCTCAACACTATCCCTTTCCTCCCCATCTCAACACTGTCCCTGTCCCTCCCTCCCGATCTCAACACTATCCCTTTCCTCCCCATCTCAACACTATCCCTGTCCCCCCCTCCCCATCTCAACACTATCCCTGTATCCTCCCTCCCCATCTCAACACTATCCCTGTATCCTCCCTCCCCATCTCAACACTATCCCTGTCCCTCCCTCCCGATCTCAACACTATCCCTTTCCTCCCCATCTCAACACTATCCCTGTATCCTCCCTCCCCATCTCAACACTATCCCTGACCCTCCCCATCTCAACACTATCCCTGTCCCTCCCTCCCGATCTCAACACTATCCCTGTATCCTCCCTCCCCATCTCAACACTATCCCTGTCCCTCCCTCCCCATCTCAACACTATCCCTGTATCCTCCCTCCCCATCTCAACACTATCCCTGTCCCTCCCTCCCCATCTCAACACTATCCCTGTCCCTCCCTCCCCATCTCAACACTATCCCTGTATCCTCCCTCCCCATCTCAACACTATCCCTGACCCTCCCCATCTCGACACTATCCCTGTATCCTCCCTCCCCATCTCAACACTATCCCGTTCCTCCCCATCTCAACACTGTCCCTGTCCCTCCCTCCCCATCTCAACACTATCCCTGACCCTCCCCATCTCAACACTATCCCTGACCCTCCCCATCTCGACACTATCCCTGTATCCTCCCTCCCCATCTCAACACTATCCCTTTCCTCCCCATCTCAACACTGTCCCTGTCCCTCCCTCCCGATCTCAACACTATCCCTTTCCTCCCCATCTCAACACTGTCCCTGTCCCTCCCTCCCCATCTCAACACTATCCCTGTCCCTCCCTCCCCATCTCAACACTATCCCTGTATCCTCCCTCCCCATCTCAACACTATCCCTTTCCTCCCCATCTCAACACTGTCCCTGTCCCTCCCTCCCGATCTCAACACTATCCCTTTCCTCCCCATCTCAACACTGTCACTGTCCCTCCCTCCCCATCTCAACACTATCCCTGTCCCTCCCTCCCCATCTCGACACTATCCCTGACCCTCCCCATCTCGACACTATCCCTGTATCCTCCCCATCTCGACACTATCCCTGTCCCTCCCTCCCCATCTCAACACTATCCCTTTCCTCCCCATCTCAACACTGTCCCTGTCCCTCCCTCCCGATCTCAACACTATCCCTTTCCTCCCCATCTCAACACTGTCACTGTCCCTCCCTCCCCATCTCAACACTATCCCTGTCCCTCCCTCCCCATCTCGACACTATCCCTGACCCTCCCCATCTCGACACTATCCCTGTATCCTCCCCATCTCGACACTATCCCTGTCCCTCCCTCCCCATCTCAACACTATCCCTTTCCTCCCCATCTCGACACTATCCCTGTATCCTCCCTCCCCATCTCAACACTATCCCTTTCCTCCCCATCTCGACACTATCCCTGTCCCTCCCTCCCCATCTCGACACTATCCCTGACCCTCCCCATCTCAACACTATCCCTGTCCCTCCCTCCCCATCTCGACACTATCCCTGTATCCTCCCTCCCCATCTCGACACTATCCCTGACCCTCCCCATCTCGACACTATCCCTGTATCCTCCCTCCCCATCTCAACACTATCCCTGTCCCTCCCTCCCCATCTCGACACTATCCCTGACCCTCCCCATCAACACTATCCCTGTATCCTTCCTCCCCATCTCAACACTATCCCTTTCCTCCCTCCCCATCTCAACACTATCCCTGTCCCTCCCTCCCCATCTCAACACTATCCCTGTCCCTCCCTCCCCATCTCAACACTATCCCTGTCCCTCCCTCCCCATCTCAACACTATCCCTGTATCCTCCCTCCCCATCTCAACACTATCCCTTTCCTCCCCATCTCAACACTATCCCTGACCCTCCCCATCTCAACACTATCCCTGACCCTCCCCATCTCAACACTATCCCTTTCCTCCCCATCTCAACACTATCCCTGACCCTCCCCATCTCAACACTATCCCTGACCCTCCCCATCTCAACACTATCCCTGACCCTCCCCATCTCAACACTATCCCTGACCCTCCCCATCTCAACACTATCCCTTTCCTCCCCATCTCAACACTATCCCTGACCCTCCCCATCTCAACACTATCCCTGTATCCTTCCTCCCCATCTCAACACTATCCCTTTCCTCCCCATCTCAACACTGTCCCTGTCCCTCCCTCCCGATCTCAACACTATCCCTTTCCTCCCCATCTCGACACTATCCCTGTCCCTCCCTCCCCATCTCGACACTATCCCTGTCCCTCCCTCCCCATCTCAACACTATCCCTGTCCCTCCCTCCCCATCTCAACACTATCCCTTTCCTCCCCATCTCGACACTATCCCTGTCCCTCCCTCCCCATCTCAACACTATCCCTGTCCCTCCCTCCCCATCTCAACACTATCCCTGTATCCTCCCTCCCCATCTCAACACTATCCCTTTCCTCCCCATCTCGACACTATCCCTGTATCCTCCCTCCCCATTTCCACACTATCCCTGTCCCTCCCACTTTGCTTTTTCCTCATGGTTTATTTTTCGTCATTAGCTTCCCAAAACTACCATGAAACAGACCTAGGGCTCTATTTAATGTGCATGGCAGAGGTTCAGCTGCACACTCCCTGCTTTACAGGAGACTGTGTTGACGTAAACCGGAAATGACCTTTACATTTCTATCGCTTCAGCTTTATACACTTTGAATAGAAGACACTAATTTAGCTATATTTTACTCAATACAAATGTGGTCAAATGTATATTAGAGCAGCTGTGAGGCATTGGAGCGTGTCCTTTTGTTCCAGTTTAGGGGACCAAAAACAAAACTGAATCGGCAGACATGATTGATCTATGACAAAAGTAGCATTCACAAAGTTTTTTTTTCTCTCTCTCAAAAATATAATGTATGAATGTTAAAAAAGATGACATATTAAATGGACTTCCTTATTTTCTTCATCTCTCCAGAACTTCCACGAGCCAACTCACTGGTTTTATTTGGGCACTGTGCTGGAGAAGGTGGACAGTTGGTTTATCTGCTGTCATCGTCACCACCGCCGAGCCCCGGGTTCCTCGGATGCATCCCTCTACCACAACAACATCAAGTCCATTGGGTAGAAAACAGAGTATCAACATATAACAATATTGTTGTAAAAAAATAAATAAAATAAAATAAAGTGCTCCTTTGCGTGAGGCATTGGACGGCACTTATATTGTGTCACGTACCTTTAAACCCCTGAAGCTAGTGTCTTTGTTTTACCTTTAGTAGTCTCCTGCGGTTTCTCTTTAACTTGTAAAAAGTTACGAAGTTAACAGCAGATATTTGAAAATTCTCATCTATTGTAATAGCATAAACTGTGTATTGTGAGACACAAGCTTAGACTGTAAATAATAATAGACCAAACTCTGTTTGGTGAGACCATTATATCGTAAGTACTGTGAGAAAGGGACCGTTTTGATTAATACGTTTGTTCTTATTTTCGAAGTGTAGAGACAAACAAATAAAGATGGATAGACTTCTCTGTACTCTGTTTTTTGATAACTGAAGATTACACAGACACCGATTACACAGACACCGATTACACAGACACCGATTACACAGACACCGATTACACAGACACCGATTACACAGACACCGATTACACAGACACCGATTACACAGACCGCACCAGACATCGATTACACAGACCGCACCAGACATCGATTACACAGACACCGATTACACAGACCGCACCAGACATCGATTACACAGACACCGATTACACAGACCGCACCAGACATCGATTACACAGACACCGATTACACAGACCGCACCAGATATCGATTACACAGACACCGATTACACAGACCGCACCAGACACCGATTACACAGACCGTACTGGCACAGATTACAGACCGTACCAGACACCGATTACACAGACCGCACCAGATATCGATTACACAGACACCGATTACACAGACCGTACTAGCACAGATTACACAGTACTGACAGATTACACAGACCGTACTGACACAGATTACACCGACCGTACTGGCACAGATTACACAGACCGTACTGGCACAGATTACACAGACCGTACTGGCACAGATTACACAGTACTGACAGATTACACAGACCGTACTGACACAGATTACACAGACCGTACTGGCACAGATTACACAGACAGTACTGGCACAGATTACACAGACCGTACTGACACAGATTACACAGACCGTACTGACACAGATTACACAGACCGTACTGGTACAGATTACACAGAACGTACTGGTACAGATTACACAGAACGTACTGGTACAGATTACACAGACCGTACTGACACAGATTACACAGACCGTACTGACACAGATTACACAGACCGTACTGACACAGATTACACAGACCGTACTGACACAGATTACACAGACCGTACTGGCACAGATTACAGACAGTACTGGCACAGATTACAGACAGTACTGGCACAGATTACAGACAGTACTGGCACAGATTACAGACAGTACTGGCACAGATTACACAGACCGTACTGGCACAGATTACACAGTACTGACACAGATTACACAGACCGTACTGACACAGATTACACAGACCGTACTGACACAGATTACACAGACCGTACTGGCACAGATTACACAGACCGTACTGGCACAGATTACACAGACCGTACTGGCACAGATTACACAGACCGTACTGGCACAGATTACACAGACCGTACTGGCACAGATTACACAGACCGTACTGGTACAGATTACACAGTACTGACACAGATTACACAGACCGTACTGACACAGATTACACAGACCGTACTGGCACAGATTACACAGACCGTACTGGCACAGATTACACAGACCGTACTGGCACAGATTACACAGACCGTACTGGTACAGATTACACAGTACTGACACAGATTACACAGACCGTACTGACACAGATTACACAGACCGTACTGGCACAGATTACACAGACCATACTGGCACAGATTACAGACAGTACTGGCACAGATTACAGACAGTACTGGCACAGATTACAGACAGTACTGGCACAGATTACAGACAGTACTGGCACAGATTACACAGAACGTACTGACACAGATTACACAGAACGTACTGACACAGATTACACAGAACGTACTGACACAGATTACACAGAACGTACTGACACAGATTACACAGAACGTACTGACACAGATTACACAGAACGTACTGACACAGATTACACAGAACGTACTGACACAGATTACACAGAACGTACTGACACAGATTACACAGAACGTACTGACACAGATTACACAGAACGTACTGACACAGATTACACAGAACGTACTGGCACAGATTACACAGACAGTACTGGCACAGATTACACAGACAGTACGGGCACAGATTACACAGACAGTACTGGCACAGATTACACAGACAGTACTGGCACAGATTACACAGACAGTACTGGCACAGATTACACAGACAGTACTGACACAGATTACACAGACAGTACTGACACAGATTACAGACAGTACTGACACAGATTACAGACAGTACTGACACAGATTACAGACAGTACTGACACAGATTACAGACAGTACTGACACAGATTACAGACAGTACTGACACAGATTACAGACAGTACTGGCACAGATTACAGACAGTACTGACACAGATTACAGACAGTACTGGCACAGATTACAGACAGTACCGACACAGATTACAGACAGTACCGACACAGATTACAGACAGTACTGACACAGATTACAGACAGTACTGACACAGATTACAGACAGTACCGACACAGATTACAGACAGTACTGACACAGATTACAGACAGTACTGACACAGATTACAGACAGTACTGACACAGATTACAGACAGTACTGACACAGATTACAGACAGTACCGACACAGATTACAGACAGTACTGACACGGAGAAAACAAACTGTTTGCAGCACTATCATTTAGACTTGGAGTCAATTCCATTTCAAATCCCAGTCAATTCATGAAGTACATTTCAATTCTAAATCCAATTCTCTTCAATGAGGAAAATGAGGAATTTTGTTTACTTTCTGAATTGACCTCAACAGTGCTTCTATTCCTCTTCTGCATGACCTGTTGTATGACAGCAGAGTGGATGGACCAAACGCCTTGGATAGATACAATTGAATCAGAACACTGTGTTGACAAGAGTTGAGTGGTACTTAATACTATTACATAGAGAACCTGAACGATCTGTGAACATGGACATCATATATCACACTTTACCATCAGCTGGTGGTTTCATTTATTTTATTTAACCTTTAACTAGTCAAGACAGTTAAGAACACATTCTTAATTACAATGACGGCCAAACCCTTTCTTAACCCGGACGACGCTGGGCCAATTGTTCGCCGCCCTATGGGATTCCCAGTCACGGCAATGTTGTGATACAGCCTGGAATAGAACCAGGGTCTGTAGTGACGCCTCTAGCACTGCAGTGCCTTAGACCGCTGCGCCACTCGGGGGCCCTTGTGTTGTTTATGAAGACAAGGGATGTGTCCCAAAAGGGCATCATATAACCTTTGGGCCCTGGTCAAAAAGCATCATATTCCCTATGGGCCCTGTTCAAAAGGGCATCATATTCCCTTTGGGCCATGGTCAAAAATGGCATCATATTCCCTATGGGCCCTGGTCAAAAGGGCATCATATTCCCTATGGGCCCTGGTCAAAAGGGCATCATATTCACTATGGGCCCTGGTCAAAAGGGCATCATATTCCCTATGGGCCCTGGTCAAAAGGGCGTCATATTTCCTATGGGCCCTGGTCAAAATGGCATCATATTCCCTATGGGCCCTGGTCAAAAGGGCATCATATTCACTATGGGCCCTGGTCAAAAGGGCATCATATTCCCTATGGGCCCTGGTCAAAAGGGCATCATATTCCCTAGGGGCCCTGGTCAAAAGGGCATCATATTCCCTATGGGCCCTGGTCAAAAAGGGCATCATATTCCCTATGGGCCCTGGTCAAAAGGGCATCATATTCCCTATGGGCCCTGGTCAAAAAGCATCATATTCCCTATGGGCCCTGGTCAAAAGGGCATCATATTCCCTATGGGCCCTGGTCAAAAAGGGCATCATATTCCCTATGGGCCCTGGTCAAAAGGGCATCATATTCCCTATGGGCCCTGGTCAAAAGGGCATCATATTCACTATGGGCCCTGGTCAAAAGGGCATCATATTCCCTATGGGCCCTGGTCAAAAGGGCATCATATTCCCTAGGGGCCCTGGTCAAAAGGGCATAATATTCCCTATGGGCCCTGGTCAAAAGGGCATCATATTCCCTAGGGGCCCTGGTCAAAAGGGCATAATATTCCCTATGGGCCCTGGTCAAAAGGGCATCATATTCACTATGGGCCCTGGTCAAAAGGGCGTCATATTTCCTATGGGCCCTGGTCAAAATGGCATCATATTCCCTATGGGCCCTGGTCAAAAGGGCATCATATTCACTATGGGCCCTGGTCAAAAGGGCATCATATTCCCTATGGGCCCTGGTCAAAAGGGCATCATATTCCCTAGGGGCCCTGGTCAAAAGGGCATCATATTCCCTATGGGCCCTGGTCAAAAAGGGCATCATATTCCCTATGGGCCCTGGTCAAAAGGGCATAATATTCCCTATGGGCCCTGGTCAAAAGTAATACAAGGGAATAGGGTGCCATCTAGGATGCAACCAAGGATAGAAAAATAGAGCAGAGAGTTGAAGTGCCATCATTTAATATAGTTAATAGTAACACATTTGAACAAAGTCAACCTGAAACAGAAGTATAAATGTAACCACCTCATCTGATCCATCTACAGGGTCGCATTCATTAGTGCACACCGTTTCAAAACGTAGCAAAAAAAACATTTGGCAACAGGAAACAAAAACAACAGAAAAAAGAGCATTTGTCATTGGACAATTTCGGGTAGTCCCTTCCTGTTTCAGTGTATTTTATTCCGTTTTGTACCTGATGAATATGACCGTGGAATGTAAGGTATAGTTCTGACCGAGGCGGAAGTCATGACAGTCTCTAACCCAGATAGTTAGTGGCTATTTGACAAAAACTGTTTTCTGGACATAATAAATGCTCAGTGAAGTTCTCCTTGGTTCCGAACCAATCGTGTTTCTTATGTAAACGTAACCCAACCCATAAGCTTTCGTGGAATGACTTGCTTAGTATCACATTTCTCGCCTAAACTGAACTAATCACATTTGTTTCTGCCTCCCCGTAGAACAAGACGGAATAAGAAAAACTAAATTTCTGCAAGTGAAGGCATGTAAGTGGGGTTCTGAGCACAGCTTCCCCTCTGTAAAAATACATGTTGTTACATACTCGATCTAGTTCATTGGTCAGTTCATTCTTAACAATACACTTTGGATAAAATACATCTCTTAATTAATTATAAAGGCTATAAAATATCAAGATGTGAATTCCAAAATGGTCTTTCATTCAAATAATCAATAAGTATTGTATTATAAAGTGGTGTGATAAAAGTATTAATCTCACTTGACAATAATCAATATTCAATGATCAATATTATACAATAATGTGCCGTAGGGAACAAGAGTCCTAACATATAAAAAATACTGTTCAATACAAAGTGGTCCATTTGTAATTTAAGTTTTGAAAAGGAATGAACAAATAAAGGACGTAGCCTGGGTAACACCTCTCAATAAGGACGTAGCCTGGGTAAAACCTCTCAATAAGGACGTAGCCTGGGTAACACCTCTCAATAAGGACGTAGCCTGGGTAACACCTCTCAATAAGGACGTAGCCTGGGTAACACCTCTCAATAAGGACGTAGCCTGGGTAACACCTCTCAATAAGGACGTAGCCTGGGTAACACCTCTCAATAAGGACGTAGCCTGGGTAACACCTCTCAATAAGGACGTAGCCTGGGTAACACCTCTCAATAAGGACGTAGCCTGGGTAACACCTCTCAATAAGGACGTAGCCTGGGTAACACCTCTCAATAAGGACGTAGCCTGGGTAACACCTCTCAACAAGGACGTAGCCTGGGTAACACCTCTCAATAAGGACGTAGCCTGGGTAACACCTCTCAATAAGGACGTAGCCTGGGTAACACCTCTCAATAAGGACGTAGCCTGGGTAACACCTCTCAATAAGGACGTAGCCTGGGTAACACCTCTCAATAAGGACGTAGCCTGGGTAACACCTCTCAATAAGGACGTAGCCTGGGTAACACCTCTCAATAAGGACGTAGCCTGGCTAACACCTCTCAATAAGGACGCGTAGCCTGGGTAACACCTCTCAATAAGGACGCGTAGCCTGGGTAACACCTCTCAATAAGGACGTAGCCTGGGTAACACCTCTCAATAAGGACGTAGCCTGGGTAACACCTCTCAATAAGGACGTAGCCTGGGTAACACCTCTCAATAAGGACGTAGCCTGGGTAACACCTCTCAATAAGGACGTAGCCTGGGTAACACCTCTCAATAAGGACGTAGCCTGGGTAACACCTCTCAATAAGGACGTAGCCTGGGTAACACCTCTCAATAAGGACGTAGCCTGGTTAACACCTCTCAATAAGGACGTAGCCTGGGTAACACCTCTCAATAAGGACGTAGCCTGGGTAACACCTCTCAATAAGGACGTAGCCTGGGTAACACCTCTCAATAAGGACGTAGCCTGGGTAACACCTCTCAATAAGGACGTAGCCTAGGTAACACCTCTCAATAAGGACGTAGCCTAGGTAACCTCTCAATAAGGACGTAGCCTGGGTAACACCTCTCAATAAGGACGTAGCCTAGGTAACACCTCTCAGTAAGGACGTAGCCTAGGTAACACCTCTCAATAAGGACGTAGCCTAGGTAACACCTCTCAATAAGGACGTAGCCTAGGTAACACCTCTCAATAAGGACATAGCCTAGGTAACACCTCTCAATAAGGACGTAGCCTAGGTAACACCTCTCAATAAGGACGTATCCTAGGTAACAGGTGATGAAAGATGGCCGATTTAAAAACATCTCAAAACGTAAAGAGATAGGTGCACGTCAAATCTATCACATTGATTCCGGATCCATCTTTAGAGCATTGACACGACTTATAGATGGAATCTGATTTTGTAAAGAAATCCCAAATGAAAAAGACAGTTTGAACTACAAACAACACGTCATAAAGACATGGTTTTACAGGAAATTAAATGAGATAATTAACTCAGTGAACGAATGCAACAAAGTGTAGATAACATACATATATATACATATTATTATTATTTTTTTTAAAGTGAAATATTGACATGAGATGTCCAGCTTGGTGGTTTGGTCCATTGTGCATACCGAGTAGACAAAACATTATGAACACCTGCACTTTCCACCAGACTGACCAGGTGAAAGTTATCATTGTAGATGAAGGGGAGGATGTCTATGCCTTGATATAATTGAGACATGGATTGTGTACGTGTACCATTCAGAGGGTGAATGGGCAAGACAAAAGATTTAACCACCTAAGGGTCGATGTCCACACCCCAGTGGGAAAATGAATAAGCATAATAAAATACAAATATAATACGAAAACCTGTCAGTTTAAGCTAGAGATACATTTTTTTGTTGCATCTCAATCCACCGCCATTGTAACACTTCCTCATCTGTGGTGAAAAGGTGACGAAGCTAGAGAGGTGTGTGTGTCAGACCATTAACATTGTAGAATAATAGTGAAGAACATCAAAACTATGAAATAACACATATGGAATCATGTCCTGTTCTGAGGGCAAAAGGGGGTTTGCAAACTCAATAGTAGGAAGGTGTTCTTAATGTTTTGTACACTCAGTGTCTACCAGTATTGTGTCAATGTATAGATGGGAGCACTGGAATGGAGAGAAGGGATATGTTCCAAAGACATCCTATTCCCCTATATAGTGCACTACTACTCTGCACTACTACTCTGCACTACTACTCTGCACTACTACTCTGCACTACTACTCTGCACTACTACTCTGGTCGAAGGTAGTGCACTACTACTTTGCACTACTACTCTGGTTGAAGGTAGTGCACTACTACTCTGCACTACTACTCTGGTCGAAGGTAGTGCACTACTACTCTGCACTACTACTCTGGTCGAAGGTAGTGCACTACTACTCTGCACTACTACTCTGGTCGAAGGTAGTGCACTACTACTCTGCACTACTACTCTGGTCGAAGGTAGTGCACTACTACTCTGCACTGTTACTCTGGTCGAAGGTAGTGCACTACTACTCTGCACTGTTACTCTGGTCGAAGGTAGTGCACTACTACTCTGCACTACTACTCTGGTCGAAGGTAGTGCACTACTACTCTGCACTGTTACTCTGGTCGAAGGTAGTGCACTACTACTCTGCACTACTACTCTGGTCGAAGGTAGTGCACTACTACTCTGCACTGTTACTCTGGTCGAAGGTAGTGCACTACTACTCTGCACTGTTACTCTGGTCGAAGGTAGTGCACTACTACTCTGCACTACTACTCTGGTCGAAGGTAGTGCACTACTACTCTGCACTACTACTCTGGTTGAAGGTAGTACACTACTACTCTGCACTGTTACTCTGGTCGAAGGTAGTGCACTACTACTCTGCACTACTACTCTGGTCGAAGGTAGTGCACTACTACTCTGCACTACTACTCTGGTCGAAGGTAGTGCACTACTACTCTGCACTACTACTCTGGTCGAAGGTAGTGCACTACTACTCTGCACTACTACTCTGGTCGAAGGTAGTGCACTACTACTCTGCACTACCACTCTGGTCGAAGGTAGTGCACTACTACTCTGCACTACTACTCTGGTCGAAGGTAGTGCACTACTACTCTGCACTACCACTCTGGTCGAAGGTAGTGCACTACTACTCTGCACTACTACTCTGGTTGAAGGTAGTGCACTACTACTCTGCACTACTACTCTGGTCGAAGGTAGTGCACTACTACTCTGGTCGAAGGTAGTGCACTACTACTTTGCACTACTACTCTGGTCGAAGGTAGTGCACTACTACTCTGCACTACTACTCTGGTCGAAGGTAGTGCACTACTACTCTGCACTACTACTCTGGTCGAAGGTAGTGCACTACTACTCTGCACTACTACTCTGGTCGAAGGTAGTGCACTACTACTCTGCACTACTACTCTGGTCGAAGGTAGTGCACTACTACTCTGCACTACTACTCTGGTCGAAGGTAGTGCACTACTACTCTGCACTACTACTCTGGTCGAAGGTAGTGCACTACTACTCTGCACTACTACTCTGGTCGAAGGTAGTGCACTACTACTCTGGTCGAAGGTAGTGCACTACTACTCTGCACTACTACTCTGGTCGAAGGTAGTGCACTACTACTCTGCACTACTACTCTAGTCGAAGGTAGTGCACTAGATAGGGGATTAGGTGCCATTTGGGACACAGCCAGTGATAATTTCTTCTATCTGTGTGATGTGTTGGTTAAATCAACCAAGTGCCATAAAAACATCACTCTACTCCGCCCACACTGAACAAAAATATAAAACGCAACGTGCAACAATTTCAAAGATTTTTACTGAGTTACAGTTCATATAAGGAAATCCGGCCATTTAAATAAATGAATTAGGTCCTAATCTATGGATTTCACATGACTGGGAACACAGATATGCATCTGTTGGTCAGATACCTTAAAACAAAAGGTAGGGGAGTGGATCAGAAAATCAGTCAGTATCTGGTGTGACCACCATTTGCCTTATGCAGCGCGACACATCTCCTTCACAAAGAGTTGATCAGGCTGTTGATTGTGGCCTGTGGAATGTTGTCCCACTCCTCTTCAATAGCTGTGTGAAGTTGCTGGATATTGGCAGGAACTGGAACACGCTGTTGTACACATCAATCCAGAGCATCCCAAACATGCTCAATGGGTGACAGCATGCAGGCCATAGAATAACTGGGAAATGTTCAGCTTCCAGGAATTGTGTACAGATCCTTGCGACATGGGGCCGTGCATCATCATGCTGAAACATGAGGTGATGGCGGTGGATGAATGGCACGACAATGGGCCTCAGGATCTCGTCACGGTGTCTCTGTGCATTCAAATTGCCATCGATAAAATGCAATTGTGTTCGTTGTCCGTGGCTTATGCCTGCCCCATACCATAACCCCACCACCACCATGGGGCACTCTGTTCACAACGTTAAAAGCAGCAAACCGCTCGCCCACAAGACGCCATACACGCTGTCTGCCATCTGCACGGTACAGTTGAAACCAGGATTCATCTGTGAACAGCACACTTCTTCAGCGTGCCAGTGGTCATCGAAGGTAAGCATTTGCCCACTGAAGTCGGTTACGACGCCGAAACTGCAGTTAGGTCAAGACTAAGTAGATGAGCTTCCCTGAGAAGATTGCACAGACCCACAGTTTGCATCAGCTGTCCGGCTGGCTCGTCTCAGACAATCCTGATGGGGCAGAAGCCAGATGTGGAGGTCCTGGGCTGACGTGGTTACACGTGGTCTGCGGTTGTGAGGCCGGTTGGACGTATTGGCAAATTCTCTAAAACGACGTTGGAGATGAGAAATTAACATTAAATTCTCTGGCAATAGCTTTGGTGGACATTCCTGCAGTCAGCATGCCAATTGCACGGTCGCCTAAAAGTTGGGTCATCTGTGGCGTTGTGTTGTGTGACTAAAGGGCACATTTTACACTTATCTTTTATTGCCCCAGCACAAGGTGCACCTGTGTAATGATCATGCTGTTTAATCAGTATCTTGATATGCCCACACCTGTCAGGTGGATGGATTATCTTGGCAAAGGAGATATGCTCACTAACAGGGATGTAAACAAAATTCTGCAAAAAATTTGAGAGAAATAAGCTTTTTGTGCGTATGGAAAATGTCTGGGATCTTTAATTTCAGCTCATGAAACATGGGACCAGCACTTTACATGTTGCGTTTATATATTTTTGTTCAGTGTAAATTATCTGGAACTAAAAACAGAAGTATTCTGTAGTCTGACTTGGCAGTTCCCATAGAAGTCACAGTGACTATATACTATATCACTGCTTAAGGTTTTTCCCCACAGTTCAGTTCTGTCCTGAGCTCAGTGTATCAGAGGGTTGAACATGGAGAAAAATAAAAGTGGTAAAAACAGAAACAATCCCAAAATGCACTATTCATCATCCTCTGTATTCAGCATGGCAACCAAGTCTCAATCGCTGGTTCCACTTTCCATTATCTTCCTCTATTTCCACGATCATCTAATGCAAATGTCCCAAGTCATCTCATATCATCACCCCCCCTTCCACGAGGCTCACGGTCCACCAGACACCTACAGAAGAGGAAGAGAGAGGATAAAAGTGAACCATTATAAAAAAACATATCTATGACTGCATCCAAACTGTGCTGACATCACAATGAAGCACGCCCCCCTCATGAATCCAAGCTATCATGACATCACAATGAAGCACGCCCCTCTCATGAATCAAAGCTATCATGACATCACAATGAAGCACGCCCCCCTCATGAATCCAAGCTATCATGACATCACAATGAAGCACGCCCCCCTCATGAATCCAAGCTATCATGACATCACAATGAAGCACGCCCCCCTCATGAATCCAAGCTATCATGACATCACAATGAAGCACGCCCCCCTCATGAATCCAAGCTATCATGACATCACAATGAAGCACGCCCCCCTCATGAATCCAAGCTATCATGACATCACATTGAAGCACGCCCCCCTCATGAATCCAAGCTATCATAACATCACAATGAAGCACGCCCCCCTCATGAATCCAAGCTATCATGACATCACAATGAAGCACGCCCCCCTCATGAATCCAAGCTATCATGACATCACAATGAAGCACGCCTCCCTCAGGAATCCAAGCTATCATGACATCACAATGAAGCACGCCCCCCTCATGAATCCAAGCTATCATGACATCACAATGAAGCACGCCCCCCTCATGAATCCAAGCTATCATGACATCACAATGAAGCACACCCTCTCATGAATTGCTTCATTACAACACCTACACATGCTGCCACTGAATCAAACAATCAAGAGGACAAAGAATCTGTAACATACAGTCATCTTGGCATTCTGCGGACTATCCAGTCCTTTCAGATATTACCCAAATGCCCCAAAAAGAAAAATAAAGCTTCTGCAGCTTTAACAAATAGCAGGTGTATATCTACAGTGATGCAGTATGTACAAAGTTCAAAAGGTCACTAACCTGAAGCTCCCTGTCACCTCCTTAGAGGCCAAACCCTAACAGTTCTCACAGCAAGGACATGTTCGAGCCCTCATGGTTGTGGGTTCAATCCGCCCACTAGCCTTTCTGTGGGTTCAATCACCCCGCTAGCCTTTCTAAAGGGTTCAATCACCCCGCTAGCCTTTCTGTGGGTTCAATCACCCCCGCTAGCCTTTCTGTGGGTTCAATCACCCCGCTAGCCTTTCTGTGGGTTCAATCCCCCCGCTAGCCTTTCTGTGGGTTCAATCACCCCGCTAGCCTTTCTGTGGGTTCAATCACCCCGCTAGCCTTTCTGTGGGTTCAATCACCCCGCTAGCCTTTCTATGGGTTCAATCCCCCCGCTAGCCTTTCTATGGGTTCAATCACCCCGCTAGCCTTTCTGTGGGTTCAATTCCCAAGCTAGCCTTTCTGTGGGTTCAATTCCCAAGCTAGCCTTTCTGTGGGTTCAATTCCCAAGCTAGCCTTTCTGTGGGTTCAATACCCCCGCTAGCCTTTCTAAAGGGTTCAATCCCCCCCGCTAGCCTTTCTGTGGGTTCAATTCCCCCGCTAGCCTTTCTGTGGGTTCAATTCCCCCGCTAGCCTTTCTGTGGGTTCAATTCCCCCGCTAGCCTTTCTGTGTGTTCAATCCCCCCGCTAGCCTTTCTGTGGGTTCAATCCCCCCGCTAGCCTTTCTGTGGGTTCAATCACCCCGCTATCCTTTCTGTGGGTTCAATCACCCCGCTAGCCTTTCTATGGGTTCAATCACCCCGCTAGCCTTTCTGTGGGTTCAATCCTCCCGCTAGCCTTTCTGTGGGTTCAATCACCCCGCTAGCCTTTCTAAGGGTTCAATCCCCCCCGCTAGCCTTTCTGTGGGTTCAATACCCTCACTAGCCTTTCTGTGGGTTCAATCCCCCCCGCTAGCCTTTCTGTGGGTTCAATCCCCCCCGCTAGCCTTTCTGTGGGTTCAATCACCCCGCTAGCCTTTCTAAGGGTTCAATCCACCCCACTAGCCTTTCTAAGGGTTCAATCCCCCCCACTAGCCTTTCTGTGGGTTCAATCCCCCCCACTAGCCTTTCTAAGGGTTCAATCCCCCCCACTAGCCTTTCTGTGGGTTCAATCCCCCCCGCTAGCCTTTCTAAGGGTTCAATCCCCCCCGCTAGCCTTTCTAAGGGTTCAATCCCCCCCGCTAGCCTTTCTGTGGGTTCAATCCCCCCGCTAGCCTTTCTGTGGGTTCAATCCCCCCGCTAGCCTTTCTGTGGGTTCAATCCCCCCGCTAGCCTTTCTAAGGGTTCAATCCCCCCGCTAGCCTTTCTAAGGGTTCAATCCCCCCCGCTTGCCTTTCTGTGGGTTCAATTCCCAAGCTAGCCTTTCTGTGGGTTCAATTCCCAAGCTAGCCTTTCTGTGGGTTCAATCACCCCGCTAGCCTTTCTGTGAGTTCAATCCCCCCGCTAGCCTTTCTATGGGTTCAATCACCCCGCTAGCCTTTCTGTGGGTTCAATCACCCCGCTAGCCTTTCTGTGGGTTCAATCCCCCCGCTAGCCTTTCTGTGGGTTCAATTCCCAAGCTAGCCTTTCTGTGGGTTCAATCCCCCCGCTAGCCTTTCTGTGGGTTCAATCCCCCCGCTAGCCTTTCTGTGGGTTCAATCCCCCCGCTAGCCTTTCTGTGGGTTCAATACCCCCGCTAGCCTTTCTGTGGGTTCAATCCCCCCCGCTAGCCTTTCTGTGGGTTCAATCACTCCGCTAGCCTTTCTGTGGGTTCAATTCCCCCAGCTAGCCTTTCTGTGGGTTCAATCCCCCAGCTAGCCTTTCTGTGGGTTCAATCCCCCCGCTAGCCTTTCTAAGGGTTCAATCCCCCCCACTAGCCTTTCTGTGGGTTCAATCCCCCCCACTAGCCTTTCTAAGGGTTCAATCCCCCCGCTAGCCTTTCTGTGTGTTCAATCACCCCGCTAGCCTTTCTAAGGGTTCAATCCCCCCCGCTAGCCTTTCTGTGGGTTCAATTCCCCCGCTAGCCTTTCTGTGGGTTCAATCCCCCCGCTAGCCTTTCTGTGGGTTCAATCCCCCCGCTAGCCTTTCTGTGGGTTCAATCCCCCCGCTAGCCTTTCTGTGGGTTCAATCCCCCCGCTAGCCTTTCTGTGTGTTCAATCACCCCGCTAGCCTTTCTAAGGGTTCAATCCCCCCCGCTAGCCTTTCTGTGGGTTCAATTCCCCCGCTAGCCTTTCTGTGGGTTCAATCCCCCCGCTAGCCTTTCTGTGGGTTCAATCCCCCCGCTAGCCTTTCTGTGGGTTCAATCACCCCGCTATCCTTTCTTTGGGTTCAATCCCCCCTCTAGCCGTTCCTATATCTATTTTCCTGCTGTCTCAATAAAGCAAAAAAATACATGAGGGTGGAATTCCACAAGTCAAAGGTCTCTGACCTGAAGATCCCTGCTCCCCCTCAGTAGAGTCCATACTCCTTGAGGTTGATCTACAGGAGGGGGGAGGTACTAGGAGGTAAGGGTTGATTTGGTACTGACCTGAAGATCCCCGTCACCTCAGTAGAGTCCACACTCCTTCAGATTGATCTTGATGATGACGTCTGTGACGGCGTCGAACACGAACTGGACGTTCTTGGTGTCGGTGGCGCAGGTGAAGTGGGTGTAGATCTCTTTAGTGTCCTTCCTCCTGTTCAGATCCTCAAACTGACACTGGATGTAGGCTGCTGCCTCCTCATATGTACTGGCTCCTGTAGTAATAATAATAGTGCATTATGGGTACTGTAGTACACTGGATGTAGGCTGCTGCCTCATATGTACTGACTCCTGTAGTAATAATAATAGTGCATTATGGGTACTGTAGTACACTGGATGTAGGCTGCTGCCTCCTCATATGTACTGACTCCTGTAGTAATAATAATAGTGCATTATGGGTACTGTAGTACACTGGATGTAGGCTGCTGCCTCATATGTACTGACTCCTGTAGTAATAATAATAGTGCATTATGGGTACTGTAGTACACTGGATGTAGGCTGCTGCCTCCTCATATGTACTGGCTCCTGTAGTAATAATAATAGTGCATTATGGGTACTGTAGTACACTGGATGTAGGCTGCTGCCTCATATGTACTGACTCCTGTAGTAATAATAATAGTGCATTATGGGTACTGTAGTACACTGGATGTAGGCTGCTGCCTCATATGTACTGACTCCTGTAGTAATAATAATAGTGCATTATGGGTACTGTAGTACACTGGATGTAGGCTGCTGCCTCCTCATATGTACTGACTCCTGTAGTAATAATAATAGTGCATTATGGGTACTGTAGTACACTGGATGTAGGCTGCTGCCTCATATGTACTGGATCCTGGAAGCTTATTATGACATATTTTGTATTGATGCGCACACTGATGATGATTCATTTGCACTGTCCTTGTATACATTTATACATGTTATAAATGATATAAAACATGCCTGGATTGGACAACATGATGTTAGATTCAGAACAATCTTTAATGAAACAAAACCCGGAAATGGTACTGTGCACTGCATGATACATTTTCAAAATTGTGCACTACTACGGATACAGAGAAATATGTTTCAGTACAGCTCCCTAACTCCATGCTGCATCCCCCCCCCCCTGTGTCCTAAACCCTGATAAACAGGAAGACCTGTCAGAGTGGATCAGGAGTAAGACAGGGGTCTGGGTTATCAGAAACCAGTCTAATGCAACAGGGGGGACACATGCTCCTATTCTGACTGGATCACAATACAGTTGGATTCAATTATTTAGTACCTAATTTAAGCACATCTGGTTACTATTAGAGATATGAAGCGCCATCTATCTACTTAGGTAAACGTATGAATTACCTGTTGCACAACGTTCGGCGCAGGTGTTGCTAACTGGTTCGCCATACACCTGTGCAGGTAATTCACATGTTTACCTAAGCAGTTAAATGGTTTGTCATTAAATGTATTAGATAGACATGCTTCCAATATCCGTACATTATTGACCCGTGACTGACAATTTTGAAGTACGTTAGCTAAAACCCTAAAACGAGGTGACGTCAGACCGTCTACTTAAGTAGGCAATAGAAAAAAATAAGCCCGTCTATCATGTTCATTGATTGGGTTAAGACGAACTGTCACTCCAACACTCGCGGACCAATGGAGACTCGTTGTCTACGCCTCCATGTAAACCCCGCCCTTCACGGAAAAATAAGGCCACAACTCGCAATTGAAAAGACCGGTCAGTGAAAGCAAAGAAACAGACATTGAAAGCAAAGATACGAGTAGCGTAACCAAAAGATACGAGTAGCGTAACCAAAAGATACGAGTAGCGTAACCAAAAGATACGAGTAGCGTAACCAAAAGGCAGTACATGCAGGCAAGAGACTAGGCAACATGTATTCAATAGGATTGGTTGCTGGGAAAGTTTAACTGAAAACGATTTATGCATTCGTTTTCAATTATATATTTTTAATAATTTGTCAGAGTTTTGCTCTCGCTTTAAAACGATTTGCGTACAAGTTTTTGGGTTTTGCTTTTGATGTCTTATTTGTTTACAATTCTATACATTTTTCTTTCAATTGTTTGGTTTTTGATTTCAACATCCATTATTTCACCCGTCCTCAAAAATATATTGTTTACATTTTCAACTTTATTTATTATGTTCACGATTTATCTTATTTTGAATTCAATACATATGGCGTGAAGTTGACCCCAATATTAAGCTCTGTATCTGGCTCTCTGTCTGTCTATCTGGTTACCTCGATTGGTAGGCTCGCAGCTGGGTTTCCCTTTGTAATCCATGATGGTTTGCAAGCCCTGCCACGTCCGACGTCAGTGTCGGTGTAGTAGGATTTGATCTTGGTCATGTACTGACGCTTTGCCTGTTTGATGGTTCGTCGGAGGTCATAGCGGGATTTCTTATAAACATCCAGAATAGTGTCTCGCTCCTGGAAAACGTCAGGTCTAGCCTTTAGCTCAGTGTGGATGTCGCCTTTAATCCATGACTTCTGGTTGGAATATGTACGTACGGTCACTGTGACGTCATCAATGTACTTATTAATGAAGCCGGTGACGGATGTGGTAAATTCCTCAATGCCATCAGACAAATCCCGAAACATATTCCAATCTGTGCTAGCGAAACAGTCCTGTAGCTTAGCATCTGGTTCATCGGACCACTTCCCTATTGAGGTACTTCCTGTTTGAGGTTTTTGCTTGTAAGCAGGAATCAGGATAGTTATGGTCCGATTGACCAAATGTAGGGTGAGGGAGAGCTTTGTTTACATCTCTGTGTGTGTAGTATAGGGGATCTAAAGTTGTCTCCTCTAGTTGCCCAGGTGACTGGTAGAAATGAGGTAAAACAGATTGAATTTGTCCTGCATTAAAATGACCGGCCACTAGGAGCGCAGCCTCTGGGTGAGCATTTTCCTGTTTGCTTATAGCCCTACACAGGTCATTGAGTGCGGTCTTAGTGCCAGCATCGGTTTGGTAAATAGACAGCTACGAAACATATATACTGAACAAAAATATAAACTCAACATGTAAAGTGTTGGTCCTATGTTTCATGAGCTGAAATAAAAGATCCCAGACATTTTCTATATGTACAAAAAGCTTATCTAAATTAATTTTGTGCACAAATTTGTTTACATTCCTGTTAGTGAGCATTTCTCCTTTGCCAAGATAATCCATCCACCTGACAGGTGTGGCATATCAAGAAGCTGATTAAAAGGCCACTCTAAAATGTGAATTTTTGTCACACAACACAATGCCACAGATGTCTCAAGTCTTGAGGGAGTGTGCAATTGGTATGCTCACTGCAGGAATGACCACCAGAGCTGTTTCCAGAGAATTGAATGTTCATTCCTCTACCATAAGCCTCCCTCAACTTTGTTTTAGAGAATTTGACAGTATGTCCAACCTGACTCACAACCGCAGACCATGTGTAAACAGGCCAGCCCAGGACCTCCACAAAACGAATTCTGTTTGGCTGTGCCTGGCTCCCAAGTAGGTAGGCCTTTGCCCTCCCAGGCCCGCCCATGGCTGCGCCCATGCCTAGTCATGTGAAATCCATAGCTTACGGCCTAATGAACTTATTTAAATTGACTGATTTCCTTATAACTCAGTAAAATCGTTGAAATTGTTGCATGTTGCGTTTATATTTTTTTTGTTCAGTATAGATGAATAGTCTCTTGGTAAATAGAATACCGCATGATAAGCTGTAGACCATACTAACTCAGGCAAGCAGAACCTTGAGACTTAATATTCTATCTTATTGGATCTCTCGTATTGGCACTGTAGCAGAGAGCATTGGCCATATCCCCGGTGACTGCAACATTTTTTTTTAGGACAATAATTATGTCCTTCGGGCTAGATGGACGTCATAGCCTACGTTTCCCCTTTTCAAAGGCCGCGAAAAATACAGCTTCCTCAAGCTTGAAACCCACGCGCCGCCTATGACTCCTTGTATTATATATAGCAGATCAAAACATTTATTTTAAGACTGTCGCAGAGCCAATGTCAACGGATACCGGTAGTAGAAATGCAAGCCAAAGCAAAACTTCTGAGAAGTTCTGAAAAAAATCCAACCATTTAAAAATGCTTGATTTAGTTGTCCAGGTAACCATGGAACCAATGGAATGGTCCCAAAATAGGAAACACAACAGGTTCGAAAAGCTTTTTCAATAATGCCTTTGTGCTTTAAAAAAAAGTACACAAACTAGTTGAATCAGGAACAACTCAAACACTTCCAAGTATTTCACATCATGTATGTGTTGTATGTGTGTGTATTCTTCACATGCGCACAGGCGTGTGTGTGTTACAGTTGAAGTCGGAAGTTTACATACATCTTAGCCAAATACATGTAAACTCAGTTTTTCACAAATCCCGACATTTAATCCTAAAAAGAAATCCCTGTTTTAGGTCAGTTAGTATCACCACTATTTTAAGAATGTGAAATGTCTGAATAATAGTAGAGAGAATTATTTATTTCAGCGTTTATTTCTTTCATCACATTCCCAGTGGGTCAGAAGTTTACATACACTCAAATTAGTATTTGGCAGTGTTGCGTTTACCTTGGGTGAAACGTTTCAGGTAGACTTCCACAACCTTCCCACAATAAGTTGGGTGAATTTTGGCCCATTCCTCCTGACAGAGCTGGTGTAACTGAGTCAGGTTTGTAGGCCTCGTTGCTCACACACGCCTTTTCAGTTCTGCCCACAAATTTTCTATGGGATTGAGGTCAGGACTTTGTGCTGGCCACTCTAATACCTTGACTTTGTTGTCCTTAAGCCATTTTGCCACAACTTTGGAAGTATGCTTGGGGTCATTGTCCATTTGGAAGACCCATATTTAACTCCAAGCTTTAACTTCCTGACTGATGTCTTGAGATGTTGCTTCAATATATCCACATAATTTCTCTTCCTCATGATGCCATCTATTTTGTGAAGTGCACCAGTCCCTCCTGCAGCAAAGCATCCCCACAACATGATGCTGCCACCCCCGTGCTTCACGGTTGGGATGGTGTTCTTCGGCTTGCAAGCGTCCCCCTTTTCCCTCCAAACATAACGATGGTCATTATGGCCAAACAGTTCTATTTTTGTTTCATCAGACCAGAGGACATTTCTCCAAAAAGTACGATCTTTGTCCCCATGTGCAGTTGCAAACCATAGTCTGGCTTTTTTATGGCGGTTTTGGAGCAGTGGCTTCTTCCTTGCTGAGCGGCCTTTCAGGTTATGTCGATATAGGACTCGTTTTACTGTGGATATAGATACTTTGTACCCGTTTTCTCCAGCATCTTCACAAGGTCCTTTGCTGTTGTTCTGGGATTGATTTTCACTTTTCATCAAAGTACGTTCATCTCTAGGAGACAGAACGCGTCTCCTTCCTGAGCGGTATGACGGCTGCGTGGTCCCATGGTGTTTATACTTGCGTACTATTGTTTGTACAGGTGAACGTGGTACCTTCAGGCGTTTGAAAATTGCTCCAATGCATGAACTAGGCTTGTGGAGGTCTACAATTTTTTTCTGAGGTATTTGGTTGATTTATTTTGATTTTCCTACAATGTCAAGCAAAGAGGCACTGAGTTTGAAGGTAGGCCTTGAAATACATCCACAGGTACACCTCCAATTGACTCAAATGATGTCAATTAGCCTATCAGAAACTTCTAAAGCCATGACATAATTTTCTGGAATTTTCCAAGCTGTTTAAATGCACAGGTCAACTTAGCGTCATCAAAGAATTGTTGGAAAAATTACTTGTGTCATGCACAAAGTAGATGTGATAACCGACTTGCCAAAACTATAGTTTGTTAACAAGAAATGTATGGATTGGTTGAAAAACGAGTTTTAATGACTCCAACGTAAGTGTATGTAAACTTCCGACTTCAACTGTACTTGTAGTATGCTTATCACCCACCTGCGTACTCGGGGTAACAGATGGTGAGTGGACTCCTGGCGATCTTCTCCTCAAACAGATCCTTCTTGTTGAGGAAGAGGATGATGGAGGTGTCTGTGAACCACTTGTTGTTACAGATGGAGTCAAACAGCTTCATGCTCTCATGCATACGGTTCTGTAGACCCGGAAACACAGTGTGTGGAATCAGAACAGGATAACAGTAGACCTGGGCCGATATGGACAAAAATCGATTTCGCAATAAACTGACAATTTATTTTTGCGAAAACAATAAATCTGCAACAAATACTTTTTGGGGGGGGAGGGGGTGGGGAGGGGGGGTGCTAGAGCTGGGTGATATGGACATAAAGTCATGTCGTGATAAACTATTTAGCTTGATAACAATACATACAACAACAACAATGTAAAGTTGTCTTCCAGTGCCAAGTCAGACGACTGAGATGGCAGCCTTTGATTAAAAAAGCGATCTGATCTAACATATCCAAGGAACGGATGGTTGAAATGTTGATATGCAACCTGTCAAAATAGGATCCAGAATGATCAGATTTATTTTGGGCTTTTCAGAGAATTTGCCGACGTCTTCGCGCATATTGACTTGGAAATGTCTATAATATTCACCATCTGAAGAAGTGGGAACTCAAAACACTTTCCAACAATAAATATGATATTGTTGCTACAGCGCCTTCAGAAAGTATTCATACCCCTTGACTTATTCCACATTTTGTTGTGTTACAGCCTGAATTAAAAATGGATTAAAAATATTATTTACACATAATACCCAATAATGACAAATTGAAAACATGTTTAGACATTTTGGCTAATGTATTTCAAATGAAATACAGAAATATCTCATTTATACTAAACAAAAATATAAACGCAACATTGGTCCCAAAGTGTTGGTCCCATGTTTCATAAGCTCAAATAAAAGATCTCAGAAATTTTCCATAGGCACAAAAAGCTTATTTCTCTCCAATTTTTTGCCACAAATTGGTTTAGTGAGCATTTCTCCTTTGCCAAGATAATCTATCCATCTGCCAGGTGTGGCATATCAAGAAGCGGATTAAACAGCACAATCTTTACACAGGTGCACCTTGTGCTGGGGGAAATAAATGGCCACTCTATGTGCAGTTTTGTCACACAACGCTACAGATGTCTTAAGTTTTGCGAGAGCGTACAATTGGCATGTTGACTGCAGGAATGTCCAACAGAACTGTTGCCATAGAATTTAATGTTTATTTCTCTACCATAAGCCGCCTCCAACGTTGTTTTAGAGAATTTGTCAGTATGTCCAACTGGCCTCACAACCCAGTCTAGGGGGGAGGGGGGTGAGGAATTTCTGTCTGTAATAAAGCCCTTTTGTGGGGGAAAACTAATTCTGATTGGTTGGGCCTGGCTCCCAAGTTCGTGGGCCAATGCCCACCCATGGCTGCGCCCCTGCGATAGATTAGGGCCTAATTTATTTATTTAAATGGACTGATTTGCAAACATTTTTTAAAACATGTTTTCACTTCAGCAGATGGGAGAAAAAAAAATATTTAATACATTTTGAATTCAGGCTGTAACAACAAAATGTGGAATAAGTCAACGGGTATGAATACTTTCTGAAGGCATTGTATTTGTACTCACAGAAAGCTGTGACTCTCCTATCTGTAACTAGAACAACATTAGTTGTATTTTGAGCAATGGTCATATGCTTGTGCTTTCAGAATGCATCTCTCCCTCCTCTGTGCTCACAGTGGGGAGAGGGGTGAGAGTGGCTCGCACTTCTTCCTCAACACCTCTCCCTCAAGTCCTCACCCTCCACTCCACTCCAGTCCTCTCCCTCCAGTCCTCTCCCTCCAGTCCTCTCCCTCCAGTCCTCTCCCTCCAGTCCTCTCCCTCCAGTCCTCTCCCTCCACTCCTCTCCCTCCACTCCTCTCCCTCCACTCCTCTCCCTCCACTCCTCTCCCCTCAACCTCCTCAACACATCTCCCTCAACTCCTCTCCCTCCACACATCTCCTCCAGACTTAACTGAAGACCCCTCTCCCTCTCTCCACCCCTCCCTGCTACCCCTCCTCTCTCCTCACCATCTCTTCGTCCTCTGCCAGCACCAGGTCATAGTCACTGAGCGCCACACAGAAGATAATAGATGTCACGCCCTCAAAGCAGTGGATCCACTTCTTCCTCTCAGAACGCTGGCCGCCCACGTCAAACATCCTGAGGTGAAACAAAGGGACACAGGGTAAGGTGACGCAGCAGGGTAAGGGTGAGGTGACGCAGCAGGGTAAGGGTGAGGTGACGCAGCAGGGTAAGGGTGAGGTGACGCTGCAGGGTAAGGGTGAGGTGATGCAGCAGGGTAAGGGGGAGGTGACGCAGCAGGGTAAGGGGGAGGTGACGCAGCAGGGTAAGGGTGAGGTGACGCAGCAGGGTAAGGGGGAGGTGACGCAGCAGGGTAAGGGGGAGGTGACGCAGCAGGGTAAGGGGGAGGTGACGCAGCAGGGTAAGGGTGAGGTGACGCAGCAGGGTAAGGGTGAGGTGACGCAGCAGGGTAAGGGTGAGGTGACGCAGCAGGGTAAGGGGGAGGTGACGCAGCAGGTTAAGGGGGAGGTGACGCAGCAGGGTAAGGGGGAGGTGACGCAGCAGGGTAAGGGGGAGGTGACGCAGCAGGGTAAGGGGGAGGTGACGCAGCAGGGTAAGGGGGAGGTGACGCAGCAGGGTAAGGGGGAGGTGACGCAGCAGGTTAAGGGGGAGGTGACGCAGCAGGTTAAGGGGGAGGTGACGCAGCAGGTTAAGGGGGAGGTGACGCAGCAGGTTAAGGGGGAGGTGACGCAGCAGGTTAAGGGGGAGGTGACGCAGCAGGGTAAGGGGGAGGTGACGCAGCAGGGTAAGGGGGAGGTGACGCAGCAGGGTAAGGGGGAGGTGACGCAGCAGGGTAAGGGGGAGGTGACGCAGCAGGGTAAGGGGGAGGTGACGCAGCAGGGTAAGGGGGAGGTGACGCAGCAGGGTAAGGGGAAGTGACGCAGCAGGGTAAGGGGGAGGTGACGCAGCAGGGTAAGGGGGAGGTGACGCAGCAGGGTAAGGGGGAGGTGACGCAGCAGGGTAAGGGGGAGGTGACGCAGCAGGGTAAGGGGGAGGTGACGCAGCAGGGTAAGGGGGAGGTGACGCAGCAGGTTAAGGGGGAGGTGACGCAGCAGGGTAAGGGGGAGGTGACGCAGCAGGGTAAGGGGGAGGTGACGCAGCAGGGTAAGGGGGAGGTGACGCAGCAGGATAAGGGGGAGGTGACGCAGCAGGTTAAGGGGGAGGTGACGCAGCAGGGTAAGGGGGAGGTGACGCAGCAGGATAAGGGGGAGGTGACGCAGCAGGATAAGGGGGAGGTGACGCAGCAGGTTTAGGGGGAGGTGACGCAGCAGGGTAAGGGGGAGGTGACGCAGCAGGGTAAGGGGGAGGTGACGCAGCAGGGTAAGGGGGAGGTGACGCAGCAGGGTAAGGGGGAGGTGACGCAGCAGGGTAAGGGGGAGGTGACGCAGCAGGGTAAGGGGGAGGTGACGCAGCAGGATAAGGGGGAGGTGACGCAGCAGGGTAAGGGGGAGGTGACGCAGCAGGATAAGGGGGAGGTGACGCAGCAGGTTAAGGGGGAGGTGACGCAGCAGGGTAAGGGAATAATGAACAGACACCACTATTTAACTGTCCATCACTTATTTAGTTGAGCTTCTGCTTTGCTTTCTCTGGGGGGGGGGGGGGGTCAACGTCGGGTTACGCCGGGTTACTCTAAAGCACTTTGTGACATCGGCTGATGTAAAAAAAAAAGGGCAGATTGTATTAATTAAGAACTAATGGATTGTGTTTGTCTAAACAAATGAATGAATTAAGTATGATTTTTGAATCCATCTACTTAATGAATCATGTTGACGCTATGACAAATCACCTGTCCCCATCACCTGTGAAACAGTTGTCTGTCTCATTAGGCTCTGGCTTGGCACTGAGCCGAGTATTCTCAAATAACTAAGATCCATCTCAATCAAAATGGTGTGTGTGTGTGTAGCTATCGGTGGGTATAAAGACTTGAAGCAGCACTCCTTGAAGGTGTCTGTCTGTCTGTCTGTGTGTCTGTGTGTGTGTGTGAGGATAGCAGCGGGTATACTGACTTGAAGTAGAGCTCTTTGAAGGTGTCTGTCTGTCTGTGTGTGTGTCTGTGTGTGTGTCTCTGTGTGTGTGTGTGTGTGTGTGTCTGTGTCTGTGTCTCTGTGTGTGTGTGTGTGTGTGTGTGTCTGTGTCTGTGTCTGTGTGTGTGTGTGTGTGTGTGTGTGTGTGTGTGTGTGTGTGTGTGTGAGGATAGCAGCGGGTATACTGACTTGAAGTAGAGCTCTTTGAAGGTAAAGTGTGTCTCCACGATGCCAGTAGTCTTGACTCTGGTCCTCAGCACGTCTTGCTGGGTGGGGACATAATTCTGTTGGGCAATACGGTCCAGGTCATTCAGATAACTGAGGGAGGAGAGACAACGAGAAACAAGTCAGGCGAGAGAGAGACAGGTCAGGAGAGAGAGAGAGACAGGTCAGGAGAGAGAGAGAGAGACAGGTCAGGAGAGAGAGAGAGAGACAGGTCAGGAGAGAGAGAGAGAGACAGGTCAGGAGAGAGAGAGAGAGACAGGGCAGGAGAGAGAGAGAGAGACAGACAGGGCAGGAGAGAGAGAGAGAGAGACAGACAGGGCAGGAGAGAGAGAGAGAGACAGACAGGGCAGGAGAGAGAGAGAGAGACAGGGCAGGAGAGAGAGAGAGAGACAGGGCAGGAGAGAGAGAGAGAGACAGGGCAGGAGAGAGAGAGAGAGAGACAGGGCAGGAGAGAGAGAGAGAGACAGGGCAGGAGAGAGAGAGAGAGACAGGGCAGGAGAGAGAGAGAGAGACAGGGCAGGAGAGAGAGAGAGAGACAGGGCAGGAGAGAGAGACAGACAGGTCAGGAGAGAGAGAAAGAGACAGACAGGTCAGGAGAGAGAGACAGACAGACAGGTCAGGAGAGAGAAAGAGACAGACAGGTCAGGAGAGAGAGACAGACAGACAGGTCGGGAGAGAGAGACAGACAGACAGGTCGGGAGAGAGAGACAGACAGACAGGTCAGAAGAGAGAGACGGACAGACAGGTCAGGAGAGAGAGAGAAAGAGACAGACAGGTCAGGAGAGAGAGACAGACAGACAGGTCAGGAGAGAGAAAGAGACAGACAGGTCAGGAGAGAGAGACAGACAGACAGGTCGGGAGAGAGAGACAGACAGACAGGTCGGGAGAGAGAGACAGACAGACAGGTCAGGAGAGAGAGACAGACAGACAGGTCAGGAGAGAGAGACAGACAGACAGGTCAGGAGAGAGTGAAAAGAGAGATGGGTCAGGAGAGAATTATGGAAGTAACACTGAAGTAGTTTAGTGCCCTAAAAAACATGGATATGGACATGGATATTAAATATGGATAAAAATAAATCGAAATAATATCTCAGATATAGGACAGACACTTTAAAACAAACTTCCTTTTTGATGTATTTTTTGACCATCTATTTTTCCATGTATGAATCTGTTATTCAATGTGTTTCTATGAGGAAACAGCAGTCAGGACAAATTCAATGTGTTTCTATGGAGAAACAGCAGTCAGGACATATCAATGTGTTTCTATGGGGAAACAGCAGTCAGGACATATTCAATGTGTTTCTATGGAGAAACAGCAGTCAGGACATATTCAATGTGTTTCTATGAGGAATCAGCAGTCAGGACATATTCAATGTGTTTCTATGGAGAAACAGCAGTCAGGACATATTCAATGTGTTTCTATGAGGAATCAGCAGTCAGGACATATTCAATGTGTTTCTATGAGGAAACAGCAGTCAGGACATATTCAATGTGTTTCTATGAGGAATCAGCAGTCAGGACATATTCAATGTGTTTCTATGGGGAAACAGCAGTCAGGACATATTCAATGTGTTTCTATGGAGAATCAGCAGTCAGGACAAATTCAATGTGTTTCTATGAGGAATCAGCAGTCAGGACATATTCAATGTGTTTCTATGGGGAAACAGCAGTCAGGACATATTCAATGTGTTTCTATGAGGAAACAGCAGTCAGGACAAATTCAATGTGTTTCTATGGGGAATCAGCAGTCAGGACATATTCAATGTGTTTCTATGGAGAAACAGCAGTCAGGACATATTCAATGTGTTTCTATGAGGAAACAGCAGTCAGGACATATTCAATGTGTTTCTATGAGGAATCAGCAGTCAGGACAAATTCAATGTGTTTCTATGAGGAATCAGCAGTCAGGACATATTCAATGTGTTTCTATGGAGAAACAGCAGTCAGGACAAATTCAATGTGTTTCTATGAGGAAACAGCAGTCAGGACAAATTCAATGTGTTTCTATGGGGAAACAGCAGTCAGGACAAATTCAATGTGTTTCTATGAGGAAACAGCAGTCAGGACAAATTCAATGTGTTTCTATGGGGAAACAGCAGTCAGGACAAATTCAATGTGTTTCTATGAGGAAACAGCAGTCAGGACATATTCAATGTGTTTCTATGTGGAAACAGCAGTCAGGACATATTCAATGTGTTTCTATGAGGAAACAGCAGTCAGGACAAATTCAATGTGTTTCTATGAGGAAACAGCAGTCAGGACAAATTCAATGTGTTTCTATGAGGAAACAGCAGTCAGGACAAATTCAATGTGTTTCTATGAGGAAACAGCAGTCAGGACATATTCAATGTGTTTCTATGAGGAAACAGCAGTCAGGACAAATTCAATGTGTTTCTATGAGGAAACAGCAGTCAGGACAAATTCAATGTGTTTCTATGAGGAAACAGCAGTCAGGACATATTCAATGTGTTTCTATGGGGAAACAGCAGTCAGGACAAATTCAATGTGTTTCTATGAGGAAACAGCAGTCAGGACATATTCAATGTGTTTCTATGGGGAAACAGCAGTCAGGACAAATTCAATGTGTTTCTATGGGGAAACAGCAGTCAGGACATATTCAATGTGTTTCTATGGGGAAACAGCAGTCAGGACAAATTCAATGTGTTTCTATGAGGAAACAGCAGTCAGGACATATTCAATGTGTTTCTATGAGGAAACAGCAGTCAGGACATATTCAATGTGTTTCTATGGGGAAACAGCAGTCAGGACATATTCAATGTGTTTCTATGGGGAAACAGTAGTCAGGACAAATCCTCTACATTGTTGGGAAGGGCCCCATTTCACTGTTAGTCTACACCTGTTGTTTCTCTCTATATTGTTGGGAAGGGCCCCATTTCACTGTTAGTCTACACCTGTGGTTTCTCTCTACATTGTTGGGAAAGGCCCCATTTCACTGTTAGTCTACACCTGTGGTTTCTCTCTACATTGTTGGGAAGGGCCCCATTTCACTGTTAGTCTACACCTGTGGTTTCTCTCTACATTGTTGGGAAGGGCCCCATTTCACTGTTAGTCTACACCTGTGGTTTCTCTCTACATTGTTGGGAAGGGCCCCATTTCACTGTTAGTCTACACCTGTGGTTTCTCTCTACATTGTTGGGAAGGGCCCCATTTCACTGTTAGTCTACACCTGTGGTTTCTCTCTACATTGTTGGGAAGGGCCCCATTTCACTGTTAGTCTACACCTGTGGTTTCTCTCTACATTGTTGGGAAGGGCCCCATTTCACTGTTAGTCTACACCTGTGGTTTCTCTCTACATTGTTGGGAAGGGCCCGTCAGTCAGCATTTCACTGTTAGTCTACACCTGTTGTTTACGAAGCATGTGAAGGATAACATTTCATTTATTCAGACGGTATGTCCAATCAATCAATCAAAAGGTATGTAAAGCCCTTAATACAAAGTGGACAACAGTCAAGTGAACGTGACTGGAGGACATATTCTCTGGACAAACAGACAGACAGACAGGGACAGACAGAGACAGGGACAGACAGACAGACAACAGACAGACAACAGACAGACAGGGACAGACAGACAGGGACAGACAGAGACAGGGACAGACAGACAACAGACAGACAGGGACAGACAAACAGACAGACAGGGAAGACAGACAGACAGGGACAGCCGAGGCCTGACAGACAACAGACAGAGGCAGACGAGGCTGGACTGGAGTACAGAAAGACAGAGACAGACAGGGACAGGGAGACAGACACAGGGACAGCCAAAACCAGACAGACAACAGAAAGAGGCAGACGAGGCTGGACTGGAGTACAGAAAGACAGACAGACGGAAACAGCCGAGACCTGACAGACAACAGACAGAGGCAGACGAGGCTGGACAGTAGTATAGAAAGACAGACATACGGACAGGGACAGCAGAAACCAGACAGACAGACGGAAACAGCCGAGGCCTGACAGACAGACGGAAACAGCCGAGGCCTGACAGACAGACGGAAACAGACGAGGCCTGACAGACAGACAGACAGACGGAAACAGCCGAGGCCTGTGGAATCCCATGTGATCCATGTGAATTGAGTGTAAATACGTTGATAACTGATAATAAACATTGCCTGCTAGAAGTGTGAGTGATAACAGAGAGTAGCGCTGGACTGACTCACTCTAGTAGTCTCTCCAACCAGGCAGCGCTGCAACGTGGACACACGGAGACCACCTAGATACAACCAGACTAAAATGTTTAAATACTTTCAGCGTTTGCTCTAGCTTGCCTATATAGTTCCAGGTGGGTGGAGTTTGCCCTTTTGGGACTATACTATTGGTCCATTAAGTCCAGACGAGCTCAATCAAGCACATAAAGTATTAGAAATAGTTTACTATTAGAACCCAGGTCTTGTATTGACAGACAGACAGAGAGGTCTGACCTACAACTACCACTACATGTTCTGTGTTGCCAAAACAAAGTCGACGTGTCCTTCACACCAACCCCCCCCCCCCCCCCCCAGGCAGGATGTGTGACACCCAGGCAGGATGTGTGACAGGAACACTAAAGGTCGCCATTAACTTTGCATTCATCATAATGGTAAAATGATACACTATCATTCTACCTTAACTTCCTCTTATTGTGACATCGGCTAAATCAGGGATCATCCACGGGATGATTTTTTTCTTGAGTTTATGGGTCAGGGGATTGGAACGTAATTATCCAAACAATTTGTAGACTGAAAATTGACCGGATGAAGCACAAACACATATAATATAAATAAAACATAATGATTTCAAACCTTTGCTTTAGTTTGTATACGATCACATACACACAGCGGCCAGTTTATTAGGTACACCCATCTAGTACCAGGTCGGACCCCCAAATTCTTCAGGGCATGGAAACGTTGGTCAATTGGTATCAATGGACATAATGTGTACTAGGAAAACATTCCCCACACCATTACACCACCACCACCAGTCTGTACCGTAGACACACCATTACACCCCCACCACCAGTCTGTACCGTAGACACACCATAACACCACCACCACCAGCCTGTACCGTAGACACACCATAACACCACCACCACCAGTCTGTACCGTAGACACACCATAACACCCCCACCACCAGTCTGTACCGTAGACACACCATAACACCACCACCACCAGTCTGTACCGTAGACACACCATTACACCATAACACCACCACCAGTCTGTACCGTAGACACACCATAACACCCCCACCACCAGTCTGTACCGTAGACACACCATAACACCACCACCACCAGTCTGTACCGTAGACACACCATTACACCATAACACCACCAGTCTGTACCGTAGACACACCATAACACCACCACCACCAGTCTGTACCGTAGACACACCATAACACCACCACCACCAGTCTGTACCGTAGACACACCATAACACCCCCACCACCAGTCTGTACCGTAGACACACCATAACACCACCACCACCAGTCTGTACCGTAGACACACCATAACACCACCACCACCAGTCTGTACCGTAGACACACCATAACACCCCCACCACCAGTCTGTACCGTAGACACACCATAACACCACCACCACCAGTCTGTACCGTAGACACACCATAACACCCCCACCACCAGTCTGTACCGTAGACACACCATAACACCACCAGTCTGTACCGTAGACACACCATAACACTACCAGCCTGTACCGTAGACACACCATAACACTACCAGCCTGTACCGTAGACACACCATAACACCACCACCACCAGTCTGTACCGTAGACACACCATAACACCACCACCAGTCTGTACCGTAGACACACCATAACACCACCACCACCAGCCTGTACCGTAGACACACCATAACACCACCACCACCAGTCTGTACCGTAGACACACCATAACACCACCACCAGTCTGTACCGTAGACACACCATAACACCACCACTACCAGCCTGTACCGTAGACACACCATAACACCCCCACCACCAGCCTGTACCGTAGACACACCATAACACCCCCACCACCAGTCTGTACCGTAGACACACCATAACACCCCCACCACCAGTCTGTACCGTAGACACACCATAACACCCCCACCACCAGTCTGTACCGTAGACACACCATAACACCCCCACCACCAGTCTGTACCGTAGACACACCATAACACCACCACCAGTCTGTACCGTAGACACACCATAACACCCCCACCACCAGTCTGTACCGTAGACACACCATAACACCACCACCACCAGTCTGTACCGTAGACACACCATAACACCCCCACCACCAGTCTGTACCGTAGACACACCATAACACCCCCACCACCAGTCTGTACCGTAGACACACCATAACACCACCAGTCTGTACCGTAGACACACCATAACACCCCCACCACCAGTCTGTACCGTAGACACACCATAACACCCCCACCACCAGTCTGTACCGTAGACACACCATAACACCCCCACCACCAGTCTGTACCGTAGACACACCATAACACCCCCACCACCAGTCTGTACCGTAGACACACCATAACACCCCCACCACCAGTCTGTACCGTAGACACACCATTACACCACCGCCACCAGTCTGTACCGTAGACACACCATAACACCCCCACCACCAGTCTGTACCGTAGACACACCATAACACCCCCACCACCAGTCTGTACCGTAGACACACCATAACACCCCCACCACCAGCCTGTACCGTAGACACACCATAACACCACCGCCACCAGCCTGTACCGTAGACACACCATAACACCACCGCCACCAGCCTGTACCGTAGACACACCATTACACCACCGCCACCAGCCTGTACCGTAGACACACCATAACACCCCCACCACCAGTCTGTACCGTAGACACACCATAACACCACCAGTCTGTACCGTAGACACACCATAACACCACCACCACCAGTCTGTACCGTAGACACACCATAACACCCCCACCACCAGTCTGTACCGTAGACACACCATAACACCCCCACCACCAGTCTGTACCGTAGACACACCATTACACCACCACCACCAGCCTGTACCGTAGACACACCATTACACCCCCACCACCAGCCTGTACCGTAGACACACCATAACACCCCCACCACCAGTCTGTACCGTAGACACACCATAACACCACCACCACCAGTCTGTACCGTAGACACACCATAACACCCCCACCACCAGTCTGTACCGTAGACACACCATAACACCCCCACCACCAGCCTGTACCGTAGACACACCATAACACCACCACCACCAGTCTGTACCGTAGACACACCATTACACCCCCACCACCAGTCTGTACCGTAGACACACCATAACACCCCCACCACCAGCCTGTACCGTAGACACACCATAACACCACCACACACCATAACACCACCACCACCAGTCTGTACCGTAGACACACCATAACACCACCACCACCAGCCTGTACCGTAGACACACCATAACACCACCACCACCAGTCTGTACCGTAGACACACCATAACACCACCACCACCAGCCTGTACCGTAGACACACCATAACACCACCACCACCAGTCTGTACCGTAGACACACCATAACACCCCCACCACCAGTCTGTACCGTAGACACACCATAACACCACCACCACCAGTCTGTACCGTAGACACACCATAACACCACCAGTCTGTACCGTAGACACACCATAACTCCACCACCACCAGCCTGTACCGTAGACACACCATTACACCCCCACCACCAGTCTGTACCGTAGACACACCATAACACCCCCACCACCAGTCTGTACCGTAGACACACCATTACACCACCACCACCAGCCTGTACCGTAGACACACCATTACACCCCCACCACCAGTCTGTACCGTAGACACACCATAACACCACCAGCCTGTACCGTAGACACACCATAACACCACCACCACCAGTCTGTACCGTAGACACACCATAACACCCCCACCACCAGTCTGTACCGTAGACACACCATAACACCCCCACCACCAGCCTGTACCGTAGACACACCATAACACCACCAGTCTGTACCGTAGACACACCATAACACCCCCACCACCAGTCTGTACCGTAGACACACCATAACACCACCAGCCTGTACCGTAGACACACCATAACACCCCCACCACCAGTCTGTACCGTAGACACACCATAACACCCCCACCACCAGCCTGTACCGTAGACACACCATAACACCACCACACACCATAACACCACCACCACCAGTCTGTACCGTAGACACACCATAACACCACCACCACCAGTCTGTACCGTAGACACACCATAACACCACCACCACCAGTCTGTACCGTAGACACACCATAACACCACCACCAGTCTGTACCGTAGACACACCATTACACCACCGCCACCAGCCTGTACCGTAGACACACCATAACACCACCACCACCAGCCTGTACCGTAGACACACCATAACACCCCCACCACCAGTCTGTACCGTAGACACACCATAACACCCCCACCACCAGCCTGTACCGTAGACACACCATAACACCACCACCAGTCTGTACCGTAGACACACCATAACACCACCACCACCAGTCTGTACCGTAGACACACCATAACACCACCACCACCAGTCTGTACCGTAGACACACCATAACACCACCACCAGTCTGTACCGTAGACACACCATAACACCACCACCAGTCTGTACCGTAGACACACCATAACACCACCACCAGTCTGTACCGTAGACACACCATAACACCACCACCACCAGCCTGTACCGTAGACACACCATAACACCACCGCCACCAGTCTGTACCGTAGACACACCATAACACCCCCACCACCAGCCTGTACCGTAGACACACCATAACACCACCAGTCTGTACCGTAGACACACCATAACACCCCCACCACCAGTCTGTACCGTAGACACACCATAACACCACCACCACCAGTCTGTACCGTAGACACACCATAACACCACCAGTCTGTACCGTAGACACACCATAACACCACCACCACCAGCCTGTACCGTAGACACACCATTACACCCCCACCACCAGTCTGTACCGTAGACACACCATAACACCCCCACCACCAGTCTGTACCGTAGACACACCATTACACCACCACCACCAGCCTGTACCGTAGACACACCATTACACCCCCACCACCAGTCTGTACCGTATACACACCATAACACCACCAGCCTGTACCGTAGACACACCATAACACCACCACCACCAGTCTGTACCGTAGACACACCATAACACCCCCACCACCAGTCTGTACCGTAGACACACCATAACACCCCCACCACCAGCCTGTACCGTAGACACACCATAACACCACCAGTCTGTACCGTAGACACACCATAACACCCCCACCACCAGTCTGTACCGTAGACACACCATAACACCACCAGCCTGTACCGTAGACACACCATAACACCCCCACCACCAGTCTGTACCGTAGACACACCATAACACCCCCACCACCAGCCTGTACCGTAGACACACCATAACACCACCACACACCATAACACCACCACCACCAGTCTGTACCGTAGACACACCATAACACCACCACCACCAGTCTGTACCGTAGACACACCATAACACCACCACCACCAGTCTGTACCGTAGACACACCATAACACCACCACCAGTCTGTACCGTAGACACACCATAACACCACCACCACCAGTCTGTACCGTAGACACACCATAACACCACCACCACCAGCCTGTACCGTAGACACACCATTACACCACCACCACCAGCCTGTACCGTAGACACACCATTACACCACCGCCACCAGCCTGTACCGTAGACACACCATAACACCACCACCACCAGCCTGTACCGTAGACACACCATAACACCCCCACCACCAGTCTGTACCGTAGACACACCATAACACCCCCACCACCAGCCTGTACCGTAGACACACCATAACACCACCACCAGTCTGTACCGTAGACACACCATAACACCACCACCACCAGTCTGTACCGTAGACACACCATAACACCGCCACCACCAGTCTGTACCGTAGACACACCATAACACCACCACCAGTCTGTACCGTAGACACACCATAACACCACCACCAGTCTGTACCGTAGACACACCATAACACCACCACCAGTCTGTACCGTAGACACACCATAACACCACCACCACCAGCCTGTACCGTAGACACACCATAACACCACCGCCACCAGTCTGTACCGTAGACACACCATTACACCACCACACACCATAACACCACCACCACCAGTCTGTACCGTAGACACACCATAACACCACCACCACCAGCCTGTACCGTAGACACACCATAACACCCCCACCACCAGTCTGTACCGTAGACACACCATTACACCACCACCACCAGTCTGTACCGTAGACACACCATAACACCACCACCACCAGCCTGTACCGTAGACACACCATAACACCACCACCAGTCTGTACCGTAGACACACCATAACACCACCACCACCAGCCTGTACCGTAGACACACCATTACACCCCCACCACCAGTCTGTACCGTAGACACACCATAACACCCCCACCACCAGTCTGTACCGTAGACACACCATAACACCACCACCAGTCTGTACCGTAGACACACCATAACACCACCACCAGTCTGTACCGTAAACACACCATAACACCACCACCACCAGCCTGTACCGTAGACACACCATAACACCACCGCCACCAGTCTGTACCGTAGACACACCATAACACCACCACCACCAGTCTGTACCGTAGACACACCAGGCAGGATGGGGCCATGGATTCATGCTGCTTACGCCAAATCCGGACTGTCATCAACAGGAACCGGGATTCATCAGACCAGGCAATGTTTTTCCACTCCTCACCTCTCCAGTGTTGGTGATGGCGTGCCCAACTGAAGCCGCTTCTTCTTGTTTGTAGCTGATAGTGTAACAGTTTAACTTTACGTCCGTCCCCTCGCCCCGACCCGGGCGCGAACCAGGGAGCCTCTGCACACATCAACAACAGTCACCCACGAAGCATCGTTACCCATCGCTCCACAAAAGCCGCGGCTCTTGCGGCGCAAAGGAGAACCACTACCTCAAGGTCTCCGAGCGAGTGACGTCACCGATTGAAAGGCTATTAGCGCGCACCACCGCTAACTAGCTAGCCATTTCACATCGGTTACACATAGGAGTGGAACCCGGTGTGGACGTCTGCTGCAATGGCCCGTCACTGACAAGGACCGACACGTTGTGCGTTCTGAGACGCTGTTCTGCACACCACTGTTGTACTGCGCCCATTATTTGCCTGTTTGTGGCCTGCCTGTTAGCTTACACGATTCTTGCCATTCTCCTTCGACCTCGAGCTGTTTTCACCCACAGGAATCTGCCACTGACTGGATGTTTGTTTGTTTGTCGCCACGTTCTCTGTAAAAACCTAGACACTGTCGTGAGTGAGAAGCCCAAGAGGACGGCCGTTTCTGAGATACTGGAAACCCGGAGCGCCTGGCGCCAACGATCATACCACGCTCAAAGTCTCTCAGGGCTCTCGTTTGGCCCATTCAAATGTTCAAATCGAACTGAATACCTCGATGCCTGTCTGCCTGCTTCATATAGTAAGCCACGGCCACGTGACTCACTGTCTGTAGGAGCCAACCATTTTCATGAACGGTGGTGTACCTAATTAACAGGCCACTGAGTGTATATATAGCTCTACTATGTGTGAGAATACTTGGATCTGATTTGCTGGTGTTTTTACAGTCTGTCCAACAACTAGAACAATAGTTTTTTGGAGGGGGGGGGGGATCACTAGAGGGCCAATATAGGTCGGCAGGCTGCCAGTGGGGGAACCCTGGCCTAAATATTCAGTACATGTATAAATAAAGTTTGTTCCCTCTTTTAGATTCTGGTGTACAAATATCGTATACTGTACGTACACAATCTACTGTACAGCTTGTAGGCTACAGTAAATTACATGACTCTTCGATGAAGGCTCTAAATCAGAACCCGTAACTCATTCAAATTATAACTGAAATGGACAAACAATATACTACAATCTACAGTATAACACGTGAATTTACACTGTAGAGCAACTCTAATATGTCCTAACTGAAAACGGTAACAGCTTTGACAACCAGCTGGGTTACGTCTGTGACGACAGTGTTTATCATAATCTCCCACTGCGATGTGGAACACCATCAGCTAGCATCAGCTAGCTAGCTAGCTAGGTCTACATTCTGAACAAGCTGCATACTAGATGAGCTTGTACAAGACAAAGGGAGATAGCAAGACCAGTCTTGTCCCCTCTCTCTACTGTAAGCATTTTGCATAGCAAAAAAACAACAAAAAAACAACGTATTCTTGTTCCTTCAGAAACGTAACCTCTCAAGAGATGTAATAAAACGATGAAATTCAGAGGAAAGAGGACGAGGTTAAGTTTCAGTCATGTACGACAAGAGGATGTTGTCAGTGAATTAAGAAATCCTGACACAGTCGTTCCTATAGAAGTGAATCTGTCCACAGTCGTTCCTATAGAAGTGAATCTGTCCACAGTCGTTCCTATAGAAGTGAATCTGTCCACAGTCGTTCCTATAGAAGTGAATCTGTCCACAGTCGTTCCTATAGAAGTGAATCTGTCCACAGTCGTTCCTATAGAAGTGAATCTATCCACAGTCGTTCCTATAGAAGTGAATCTGTCCACAGTCGTTCCTATAGAAGTGAATCTGTCCACAGTCGTTCCTATCGAAGTGAATCTGTCGACAGCTTACAGGTTTTCTAAGGTGCAATTCAGTTCCAGCATTGTAAACTGTCAGGGTGTATCTTTGTGGTACGTATTTGTATTACGTGTAAATAAAACCAGTCTATAAGCATAACAAGTGGTGTACTGCGCGTGTACTGTGTGTCTGTCTGTCTGTGTCTGTGTCTGTGTCTGTCTGTGTGTGTGTGTATTGCGTGTGTACTGCGTCTGTCTGTCTGTGTGTGTGTGTGTGTGTACTGTGTGTGTACTGCGTCTGTCTGTCTGTGTGTGTGTGTGTGTACTGTGTCTGTCTGTCTGTGTGTGTGTGTGTGTGTGTGTACTGTGTGTGTACTGCGTCTGTCTGTCTGTGTGTGTGTGTGTGTACTGTGTCTGTCTGTCTGTGTGTGTGTGTGTGTGTGTACTGCGTCTGTCTGTCTGTGTGTGTGTGTGTACTGTGTGTGTACTGCGTCTGTCTGTCTGTGTGTGTGTGTGTGTGTGTACTGTGTGTGTACTGCGTCTGTCTGTCTGTGTGTGTGTGTGTGTGTACTGTGTGTGTACTGCGTCTGTCTGTCTGTCTGTGTGTGTGTGTGTGTGTGTGTGTGTGTGTGTACTGTGTGTGTACTGCGTCTGTCTGTGTGTGTGTGTGTGTGTGTACTGTGTGTGTACTGCGTCTGTCTGTCTGTGTGTGTGTGTACTGCGTCTGTCTGTCTGTGTGTGTGTGTACTGCGTCTGCCTGTCTGTGTGTGTGTGTACTGCGTCTGTCTGTCTGTGTGTGTGTGTACTGTGTGTGTACTGTGTCTGTGTGTGTGTGTACTGTGTCTGTGTGTACTGTGTGTGTGTGTACTGTGTCTGTGTGTACTGTGTGTGTGTGTACTGTGTCTGTGTGTACTGTGTGTGTGTGTACTGTGTCTGTGTACTGTGTGTGTGTGTACTGTGTGTGTGTGTACTGTGTCTGTCTGTGTGTACTGTGTCTGTCTGTGTGTACTGTGTCTGTCTGTGTGTACTGTGTCTGTCTGTGTGTACTGTGTCTGTCTGTGTGTACTGTGTCTGTCTGTGTGTACTGTGTCTGTCTGTGTGTACTGTGTCTGTCTGTGTGTACTGTGTCTGTCTGTGTGTACTGTGTCTGTCTGTGTGTACTGTGTCTGTCTGTGTGTACTGTGTCTGTCTGTGTGTACTGTGTCTGTCTGTGTGTACTGTGTCTGTCTGTGTGTACTGTGTCTGTCTGTGTGTACTGTGTCTGTCTGTGTGTACTGTGTCTGTCTGTGTGTACTGTGTGTGTACTGTGTCTGTCTGTGTGTACTGTGTGTGTACTGTGTCTGTCTGTCTGTGTGTACTGTGTCTGTCTGTCTGTGTGTACTGTGTCTGTCTGTCTGTGTGTACTGCGTCTGTCTGTCTGTGTGTGTGTGTGTGTGTGTGTACTGTGTGTGTACTGCGTCTGTCTGTCTGTGTGTGTGTGTGTGTGTGTGTGTACTGTGTGTGTACTGCGTCTGTCTGTCTGTGTGTGTGTGTGTGTGTACTGCGTCTGTCTGTGTGTGTGTGTGTGTGTACTGTGTGTGTACTGCGTCTGTC
>NC_074672.1:45115395-45212895 GCF_029448725.1 Salvelinus fontinalis | reverse complement strand
CAGGACCTCCACAGAGTGTCCCATGGTGGAGGTGGGGTTATGGTATGGGCAGGCATAAGACAATGAACACAATTGCATTTTATTGATGGCAATTTGAATGCAGAGACACCGTGACGTGATCCTGAGGCCCATTGTCGTGCCATTCATCCACTGCCATCATCTCATGTTTCAGCATGATAATGCACGGCCCCATGTCGCAAGGAACTGTACACAATTCCTGGAAGCTGAAAATGTCCGAGTTCTTCCATGGCCTGCATACTAACCAGACATGTCACCCATTGAGCATGTTTGGGATGCTCTGGATCAACATGTACAACAGCATGTTCCAGTTCCCGCCAATATCCAGCAACTTCCCACAGCCATTGAAGAGGAGTGGGACAACATTCCACAGGCCACAATCAACAGCCTGATCAACTCTAAACGAAGGAGATGTCACGCTGCATGAGGCAAATGGTGGTCAAACCAGATACTGACTGGTTCCACACCCCTACTTATTTTTAAAAGGTATCTATGACCAGTAGAAACATATCTGTATTCCCAGGCATGTGAAATCTATAGATTAGGTCCTAATGAATTTATTTAAATTGACTGATTTCCTGATATGAACTGTGAAACTGCTGCATGTTGTGTTTATATATTTCTGTTCCGCGTATAATCCCCAACCCCTAGATCATTTGAATCAGGTGTGCTAGAATAAATAGAACAGGTGGAAGAGCTTTGGGAAACACTGCCATATGTTTTTGAAAGACGAATGCCCCCCTGGGAAATCCCTGGAAGCTGCAAAACCTTCCAACTCTGCTTCCAATAGAGGCTCAGTTCTAAGCTTATACATTCCTACGGGTGCATTCCTACGGGTGCATTCCTACAGGTGCAGTGCCTACACAGGTACATTCCTACAGGTACATTCCTACAGGTACATTCCTACAGGTACATTCCTTCAGGTGCATTCCTACAGGTACAGTGCCTACACAGGTGCATTCCTACAGGTGCATTCCTACAGGTACATTCCTACAGGTACATTCCTACAGGTACATTCCTTCAGGTACATTCCTTCAGGTGCATTCCTACAGGTGCATTCCTTCAGGTGCATTCCTACAGGTACAGTGCCTACACAGGTGCATTCCTACAGGTGCATTCCTACAGGTACATTCCTACAGGTACATTCCTACAGGTACATTCCTACAGGTACATTCCTTCAGGTGCAGTGCCTACACAGGTACATTCCTACAGGTACATTCCTACAGGTAGAGTGCCTTCAGGTGCATTCCTACAGGTGCATTCCTACAGGTGCATTCCTTCAGGTGCATTCCTTCAGGTGCATTCCTACAGGTGCATTCCTACAGGTGCATTCCTACAGGTACATTCCTACAGGTACATTCCTACAGGTACAGTGCCTACACAGGTGCATTCCTACAGGTGCATTCCTACAGGTACATTCCTACAGGTACATTCCTACAGGTACATTCCTTCAGGTGCAGTGCCTACACAGGTAGAGTGCCTTCAGGTACATTCCTACAGGTAGAGTGCCTTCAGGTGCATTCCTTCAGGTGCATTCCTTCAGGTGCATTCCTTCAGGTGCATTCCTTCAGGTGCATTCCTTCAGGTGCATTCCTTCAGGTGCATTCCTACAGGTGCATTCCTACAGGTGCATTCCTACAGGTGCATTCCTACAGGTGCATTCCTACAGGTGCATTCCTACAGGTGCATTCCTACAGGTACATTCCTACAGGTACAGTGCCTACAGGTACATTCCTTCAGGTACATTCCTTCAGGTACATGCTTACAAGTGCAGTCCCTACACAGGTGCATTCCTACGGGTGCATTCCTACGGGTGCATTCCTACGGGTGCATTCCTACAGGTGCATTCCTACAGGTACAGTGCCTACACAGGTGCATTCCTACAGGTACATTCCTACAGGTACAGTGCCTACACAGGTGCATTCCTACAGGTACAGTGCCTACACAGGTGCATTCCTACAGGTACATTCCTACAGGTACATTCCTTCAGGTACATTCCTTCAGGTACATTCCTACAGGTACATTCCTTCAGGTACATTCCTACAGGTACATTCCTACAGGTACATTCCTACAGGTACATTCCTACAGGTACATTCCTTCAGGTACATTCCTTCAGGTACATTCCTTCAGGTACATTCCTTCAGGTACATTCCTACAGGTACATTCCTACAGGTACACTCCTACAGGTACACTCCTTCAGGTACAGTGCCTACACAGGTACAGTGCCTACACAGGTACAGTGCCTACACAGGTACATTCCTACAGGTACAGAGCCTTCAGAAAGTATTCACAGCCCTTGACTTTTTGCACTTTTTTGTTTTATTTCAGCCTGAATTAAAAATGGTTTAAACACAATACATCATAATGTCAAAGTGGAATTATGTGTTTAGAAATGTTTACTAAATAAATTAAAAGTTGAAAATGTCTTGAGTCAGTACGTTTTCAACCCTTTGGTTATGAAAAGCCTAAATAAGTTCAGGAGTAAAAATGTGCTTATCAAGTCAAAAGAATGTGCCAAAAGTGATTCTAACATATATTGACTCAGGGGTGTGAATACTTATGTAAATTAGATATATTATATTTTCTCCAAAATATAAATAGTAAAGTACATTACCCCAAAAAACTACTTAAGTAGTACTTTAAGTATTTTTACTAAAGTACTTGGGGCAAAATTCTGTCCTGAGATCCATGCACTTACATCACATTTTTGAGCAAGCTTCCCATTAAACCCTGTAAACTATTAAAGTGAAAGTCTGAGTCGCGTCCACTTTTCTCAACTCCAACTCAGACCCTCGGTGAAAATGTGAGACCTGTTCAGTAGACGATGAGAACTGTAAAGACTCAGCTCATCAAATACAGAAGGGCATGGGGTTCTTAAACCTTGTTTCAGCGTGAGACCCAAATGAGAAATTGACCGTCCTCTGGTGACTCAAATTGCCCTCCAAAAGACCCAAATTAGGATGAAATAGCATGTGATTATAGACTGGTCGCTCATAACTGGCGACCCACCTCTCACATGCCACAGACCAACTTTGGGTCCCGACCCATAGTTTAAGTAGGGCATTAAAAAGACATTGACATAATGCGAACCACTCATTAAGAAAACGTTTTGCTAGACCATAAAGTTACGTCGCGTTGTGTTGTGTGCCTACCGCTCGTGCCGCGTCCCCAAAGTCTATCTTTAGGTGTCCCATGGCTCTGATGACGGCGATGATAGACTGGATGGTGTTGCTGTACACCACCACTCTGTACTGTTTACACTCCTCCTCGGAGTACCCGGCCTCGTGGATGATTCTGAACGGGAGAACATTCAAAACATCATGATAGTTTAGATTTCAGATAAAGTCACTCGGTTTGGTCCAATATCCACACTTGAATATCATTAATAAAGTTGTCCTCCGAAGGGGTGGATGGTGGCGGTCCCCCCTCCCCCCAAAAATGTTATTTTTTTTGTATTTACAACTTAATAAACACTTGGTATGAATCAATGGACTAGGCATGTATTCTATGTAAGGTGGAACTGTGGAACATTGTCACTCTGGTCTAAGGGAAATCTAACTGAAGTTTTTAACTTTTCTGTCTGTGTGACCATTCAAGACAAGACATTTCCAAAAACCCAACCAACTGTTAATAGGTCTATTGTGTGAGTAAATAGGCATGCTTAATGTGTGAATCCAGGGTTGCTAGTCTATTCAGGTCGTGCCAGGCTAGCTGTGCCAGGCTAGCATTGTGTTTTGTGATGTGTGCTTCCTCCATCGTCTCTCTGCCTGAGCGCCATGTTAAATGAGGCATCTCTCTATGCAACACACACACACACACACACACACACACACACACACACACAGAGAGAAAGAGATGAACTCAGCTGGCAATGGCAATTATCCCTGCATCATTAAACCCTCACAAAAGACAGTACTGTACATCGACAGCATATTATCTGAATGCCAGTTAACGGTTTAACTGGTTCAACTATCGGGTTAACTAACGGGTTAACTAACGGGTTAACTAACGGGTTAACTATCGGGTTAACTAACGGGTTAACGGTTAACTATCGGGTTAACGGTTAACTATCGGGTTAACTAACGGGTTAACTAACGGGTTAACGGTTAACTATCGGGTTAACGGTTAACTATCGGGTTAACGGTTAACTATCGGGTTAACGGTTAACTATCGGGTTAACGGTTAACTATCGGGTTAACGGTTAACTATCGGGTTAACGGTTAACTATCGGGTTAACGGTTAACTATCGGGTTAGTTAACGGTTTAACTATCGGGTTAGTTAACGGTTTAACTATCGGGTTAGTTAACGGTTTAACTATCGGGTTAGTTAACGGTTTAACTATCGGGTTAACGGTTTAACTATCGGGTTAACGGTTTAACTATCGGGTTAACGGTTTACTAAGTTAAAATAATCAGTTATATAACTTATTAAAATGTCAAAACCAGAAATAGTAACAGTACCCTTTTGCCATGGTTTATGCAAGTTTGTTCGAATTCAGTTTGGACTGCAACAGTGTTGTATGTGAGTTTGAATGCCATTTTGGGCTGGAACATTCTACCCATAGAAATGGAATGAACAGAACAGTCAAACTGCTCATCACCAACTCATTCTAGTTCTGTTCTGCAACCATCATGGGGATTGTGACTTAATGCAGTTTGGAATCACCAACTCATTCTAGTTCTGTTCTGCAACCATCATGGGGATTGTGACTTAATGCAGTTTGGAATCACCAACTCATTCTAGTTCTGTTCTGGAACCATCATGGGGATTGTGACATAATGCAGTTTGGAATCACCAACTCATTCTAGTTCTGTTCTACAACCATCATGGGGATTGTGACATAATGCAGTTTGGAATCACCAACTCATTCTAGTTCTGTTCTACAACCATCATGGGGATTGTGACATAATGCAGTTTGGAATCACCAACTCATTCTAGTTCTGTTCTACAACCATCATGGGGATTGTGACATAATGCAGTTTGGAATCACCAACTCATTCTAGTTCTGTTCTACAACCATCATGGGGATTGTGACATAATGCAGTTTGGAATCACCAACTCATTCTAGTTCTGTTCTGGAACCATCATGGGGATTGTGACATAATGCAGTTTGGAATCACCAACTCATTCTAGTTCTGTTCTGGAACCATCATGGGGATTGTGACATAATGCAGTTTGGAATACAAAGTGTTCACATCGTGATGTCCTTGTTATATGTGTGACACATGAACTTACTTCATCTGCTTCACTATTGTACTCTTCCCAGACTCCCCAGCACCTGAAAAGAAAAAGAGACTCATCAATTACACGAGAACTAATAATGAAACAAAATCAGCCAGAAAAGTACATTTGGAACTGTAGTCTAAACATTTTCTCTCAATTCAATTTCAATTTAAGGGGCTTTATTGGCAATGGGAATCATATGTTTACATTGCCAAAGCAAGTGAAATAAACACATTTACAGTAAACATAACACTCACAAAAGTTCCAAAAGAATAAAGACATTTCAAATGTCATATGTCTATATAAAGTGTTGTAATGATGTGCAAATGGTTAAAGTACAAAAGGGAAAATAAATAAGCATAAATATGGGTTGTATTTACAATAGTGCTTGTTCTTCACTGGTTTCCCTTTTCTTGTGGCAACAGATCACAAATCTTGCTGCTGTGATGGAACACTGTGGTATTTAACGCAGTAGATACGGGAGTTTATCAAAATTGGATTTGTTTTCACATTTTTTTGTGGATCTGTGTGATCTGAGGTTAATATGTGTCTCTAATATGGTTATACATTTGGCAGGAGGTTAGGAAGTGCAGCTCAGTTTCCACCTCATTTTGTGGGCAGTGTGCACATAGCCTGTCTTCTCTTGAGAGCCAGGTCTGCCTACGGCGGCCTTTCTCAATAGCAAGGCTTTGCTCACTGAGTCTGTACATAGTCAAAGCTTTCCTTAAGTTTGGGTCAGTCACAGTGGTCAGGTATTCTGCCACTGTGTACTCTCTGTTTAGGGCCAAATAGCTTTCTACTTTGCTCAGTTTGTTTGTTAATTCTTTCCAATGTGTCAAGAAATTATCTTTTTGTTTCCTCGTGATTTGGTTGGGTGTAATTGCGTTGCTGTCCTGGGGCTCTGGAGCCGCTTGCTTAGGGGACTCTTCCCCAGGTTCATCTCTCTGTAGGTGATTGCTTGGTTATGGAAGGTTTGGGAATCGCTTGTAGAATTTAACCGCTCTTTTCTGGATTTTGATCATTAGCAGGTATCGGCTCTGCACGCATTATTTGGTGTTTAACATTGTACACAGAGGATATTTTTTGCAGAATTAGTCTCAATTTGGTGTTAGTCCCATTTTGTGAATTCTTGGTTGGTGAGCGGAACCCAGATCTCACAATCATAAAGGGCAATGGGTTCAATAACTGATTCAAGTATTTTTAGCCAGGTCCTAATTGGCATGTCGAATTTGATGTTGTCACGCCCTGGCCTTAGTATTCTTTGTTTTCTTTATTATTTTAGTTAGGTCAGGGTGTGACATGGGGAATGTTTATGTTTTGTTAGTTTTGGGTGTTTATATGGTAAAGGGGTTATGGGGTGTAGTATATGGGTTTGTGTTGAGTGTAGATGTCTAGCGTTGTCTATGTATGTTTAGTTGTCTAGGAGAGTCTATGGTTACCTGAAAGAGTTCCCAATTAGAGACAGCTGATTTCGGTTGTCTCTGATTGGGAGCCTTATTTAGGGTAGCCATAGGCTCTCATTGGTTGTGAGTAATTGTCTATGTAGAACGTTTGTAGCCTGTATGTATGTGCACAACGTTTGTAGCTTCACGGTCGTTTTGTTATTTTGTTAAAGTGTTTCGTGTTTATTGTTTGTCATCTTTTAAAATAAAAGAAGATGGCTTATTTTCCAACTGCTGCATTTTGGTCCGTCAATCCGCCACACGATCGTGACAGAATTACTCACCATAGGACCAAGCGGCATGGAAGGCGGCAACAGGACCTACCTACACAGGATTTCTGGAGTTGGGAGGACGAATTGGAAGGAAATGGACCTTGGGATCAACCTGGAGAATATCGCCTCCCTCGTGAAGAGCTGGAGGCAGCGAAAGCCGAGAGGAGGCGATATGAGGAGGCAGCAAGGAAGCAAGGCTGGAGACCCGTGAGTAATACCCAAAAATTTCTTGGGGAGGGGCTCATGGGGAATGTGGCGAGTCCAGATGGGAGAACTGCGTCAACTTCCCATGCTTCCCGTGCTTCCTCTAAGAGGGAACCTGAGCCAGTCGGGCTGAGATTGGAGGGGAGCAATGGGAATGATGCAGAGACGGTTAAGGATTTATTGGGGAGGTTGGAAGAGAGTGAAATGAGGGAGCTGCTGTGTTGGTGCGTGAGGCACAAGATCCACCCGACAGAGCGTGTGCGGGATGTGAGGTTACCTGAGTCAGCTCTACATGCTCGTCCTGATGTGCGTGCTAACCGTCTGGAAAGGACAGTCCCACGAACCAGGCCTCCTGTACGCCTCCCTAGTCCTGCACCTCCTATATTAGCCCTATGTACTAACTCTCCTGTGACGGTCCCCAGCCCAGTACAACCAGTGCCTCCTCCACGCACTAGCCTTATGGTGCGTGTCTCCAGCCCTTTACCACCAGTGCCTAAATTACGCACCAAGCCTCCTGTGTATACCCAGAGTCCTGTGCGTCCTGTTGCTGCTCCCCGCATTAGCCCTGAGATGCGTGTCCCCAGTCCGGTACCACCAGTTCCGGCCCCACGCACTAGGCCTAATGTGCGTCCCCAGGGTCCAGTATGCCCTGTTCCTGCTCCCCGCACTAGCCCTGAGATGCGTGTCCCCAGCCCGGTACCACCAGTTCCGGCACCACGCACTAGGCCTAATGTGCGCTCCCAGGGTCCAGTATGCCCTGTTCCTTCTCCCCGCACTAGCCCTGAGATGCGTGTCCCCAGCCCGGTGCCACCAGTCCCGGCACCACGCACCAGGCCTACAGTGCGCCTCAGCCGGCAGGAGTCTGCCGTCTGCACGGCGATGACTGAACTGCCCGTCTCCCCAGCGCCATCTGAGCCATCCGTCTCCCCAGCGCCATCTGAGCCATCCGTCTCCCCAGCGCCATCTGAGCCATCCGTCTCCCCAGCGCCATCTGAGCCATCCGTCTGCCATGAGCCTGCAAAGCCGCCCGTCTGCCATGAGCCTGCAAAGCCGCCCGTCTGCCATGAGCCTACTGAGCCGTCCGCCAGACAGGAGCCGCTAGAGCCGCCAGCCAGACAGGAGCCGCTAGAGCCGTCCGTCAGACAGGATCTGCCAGAGCCGCCAACCAGACAGGATCTGCCAGAGCCGCCAACCAGACAGGATCTGCCAGAGCCGCCAACCAGACAGGATCTGCCAGAGCCGCCAACCAGACAGGATCTGCCAGAGCCGCCAACCAGACAGGATCTGCCAGAGCCGCCAGCTAGCCATGAGCAGCCAGATCCGCCAGCTAGCCATGAGCAGCCAGATCCGTCAGCTAGCCATGAGCAGCCAGATCCGTCAGCTAGCCATGAGCAGCCAGATCCGTCAGCCAGCCATGAGCAGCCAGATCCGTCAGCCAGCCATGAGCAGCCAGATCCGTCAGCCAGCCATGAGCAGCCAGATCCGTCAGCTAGCCATGAGCAGCCAGATCCGTCAGCTAGCCATGAGCAGCCAGATCCGTCAGCTAGCCATGAGCAGCCAGATCCGTCAGCCAGCCATGGGCCATCCCTCAGTCCGGAGCTGCAGTCCCTCAGTCCGGAGCTGCAGTCCCTCAGTCCGGAGCTGCCATTCTTCAGTCCGGAGCTGCCACTTATCCTGGTGCTGCCCCTTATCCTGGTGCTGCCCCTTATCCTGGTGCTGCCCCTTATCCTGGTGCTGCCCCTTATCCTGGTGCTGCCCCTTACCCTGGTGCTGCCCCTTACCCTGGTGCTGCCCCTTACCCTGGTACTGCCCCTGACCCTGGTACTGCCCCTGACCCTGGTACTGCCCCTGACCCTGGTACTGCCCCTGACCCTGGTACTGCCCCTGACCCTGGTACTGCCCCTTACCCTGGTACTGCCCCTTACCCTGGTACTGCCCCTTACCCTGGTACTGGCCCTTAGTCCGGAGCTGTCCCTTAATGCAATGGGATTAATGTGGAGAGGGGTCATTTTGAAGAAGCTAAGGAGGTGGTTAGGGACTGTGGTGAAGTGGGGACCACGACCAGAGCCGGAGCCGCCACCGTGGAGGGAAGCCCACCCAGACCCTCCCCTAGATTGTGTATGGTGCGCCCGGAGTTCGCGCCTCAAGGGGGGGGTTATGTCACGCCCTGGCCTTAGTATTCTTTGTTTTCTTTATTATTTTAGTTAGGTCAGGGTGTGACATGGGGAATGTTTATGTTTTGTTAGTTTTGGGTGTTTATATGGTAAAGGTGTTATGGGGTGTAGTATATGGGTTTGTGTTGAGTGTAGATGTCTAGCGTTGTCTATGTATGTTTAGTTGTCTAGGAGAGTCTATGGTTACCTGAATGAGTTCCCAATTAGAGACAGCTGATTTCGGTTGTCTCTGATTGGGAGCCTTATTTAGGGTAGCCATAGGCTCTCATTGGTTGTGAGTAATTGTCTATGTAGAACGTTTGTAGCCTGTATGTATGTGCACAACGTTTGTAGCTTCACGGTCGTTTTGTTATTTTGTTAAAGTGTTTCGTGTTTATTGTTTGTCATCTTTTATTTTAAAAGAAGATGGCTTATTTTCCAACTGCTGCATTTTGGTCCGTCAATCCGCCACACGATCGTGACAGATGTTCCTTTTGATGGCATAGAAGGCCCTTCTTGCCTTGTCTCAGATCGTTCACAGCTCTGTGGAAGTTACCTGTGGCGCTGACGTTTAGGCCGAGGGTATGTACAGCTTTATGTAAGTCACCTGTGGCGCTGCCGTTTAGGCCGAGGTTTGTACAGCTCTGTGGAAGTTACCTGTGGCGCTGACGTTTAGGCCGAGGTTTGTACAGCTCTGTGGAAGTCACCTGTGGCGCTGACGTTTAGGCCGAGGGTATGTACAGCTCTGTAGAAGTTCCCTGTGGCGCTGACGTTTAGGCCGAGGGTATGTACAGCTCTGTGGAAGTTACCTGTGGCGCTGACGTTTAGGCCGAGGTATGTACAGCTCTGTGGAAGTTACCTGTGGCGCTGACGTTTAGGCCGAGGGTATGTACAGCTCTGTGGAAATTACCTGTGGCGCTGACGTTTAGGCCGAGGTTATGTACAGCTCTATGGAAGTTACCTGTGGCGCTGACGTTTAGGCCGAGGGTATGTACAGCTCTGTGGAAGTTACCTGTGGCGCTGACGTTTAGGCCGAGGGTATGTACAGCTCTGTGGAAGTTACCTGTGGCGCTGACGTTTAGGCCGAGGGTATGTACAGCTCTGTGGAAGTTACCTGTGGCGCTGACGTTTAGGCAGAGGGTATGTACAGCTCTGTGGAAGTTACCTGTGGCGCTGACGTTTAAGCCGAGGGTATGTACAGCTCTGTGGAAGTTACCTGTGGCGCTGACGTTTAGGCCGAGGGTATGTACAGCTCTGTGGAAGTTACCTGTGGCGCTGACGTTTAGGCCGAGGGTATGTACAGCTCTGTGGAAGTTCCCTGTGGCGCTGACGTTTAGGCCGAGGTTTGTACAGCTCTGTGGAAGTTACCTGTGACGCTGACGTTTAGGCCGAGGTTTGTACAGCTCTGTGGAAGTTACCTGTGGCGCTGACGTTTAGGCCGAGGTTTGTACAGCTCTGTGGAAGTTACCTGTGGCGCTGACGTTTAGGCCGAGGGTATGTACAGCTCTGTGGAAGTCACCTGTGGCGCTGACGTTTAGGCCAAGGTTTGTACAGCTCTGTGGAAGTTACCTGTGGCGCTGACGTTTAGGCCGAGGGTATGTACAGCTCTGTAGAAGTTACCTGTGGCGCTGACGTTTAGGCCGAGGTTTGTACAGCTCTGTGGAAGTTACCTATGGCGCTGACGTTTAGGCCGAAGGTATGTACAGCTCTGTGGAAGTTACCTGTGGCGCTGACGTTTAGGCCGAGGTATGTACAGCTCTGTGGAAGTTACCTGTGGCGCTGACGTTTAGGCCGAGGTATGTACAGCTCTGTGGAAGTTACCTGTGGCGCTGACGTTTAGGCCGAGGTTTGTACAGCTCTGTGGAAGTTACCTGTGGCGCTGACGTTTAGGCCGAGGGTATGTACAATGGTTCTTCCTTAAAAAGTTGTGAGTTTATGCAGCGACCGTTTATGGTAGATGGTGGCAGATTGCGTAATTCTGTCATTGCACCACACTACGACCAGGGGGAGTCAGAATACTGATCTATCAGTGGTCTAAGATGTGGCACAAATTCACTCTCTTTTCGGGAATGAATGGAGGTGTTTTCAGTCTCAGGCAAACACACAAACCGCAGCCGCTGGTCCTGGTGTTGAGAGAGAACTTGGGTAAATACAAAAATGGGGGAATTACACTTGACACGTGTACTGACGATTTTCGAAAACTAGGCACAGTGGCCTTTTGGTTTCTTTCCCTCTAAAAACAGAAATAAATCATTCTAAAATAACAAACTGGCTTTATTTACCTCAGTGTGAAAGACTGATAGTCCCTCTATATAAAAGTGAGTTTCTGAAACACGGAGTCCTTTGCTGATGTGAAGAAGAAACTGAATGAAAAGAGACCAGCGAGGATTTGTCAGCATGAAGCTGAGTGACTCACTCATTCATGGCTTCGGATCAAAATAAATAATTACCAACATTCTTTCTGATGGTCTTTAATAAAAGAAATGTTTTGAATGTTTTGAACAAGTTAATCTACTCATGTTGTGTGTGTTCAATTATTTGAGACGTTGTGATTATAATTAATGTAAACAAAATAAATCAAACAAATCCTATTCGTAATGAATAATCAGATGTGTTGGCAAGCTTGATTTTTCTCCGTACTCATTTTATATTTTTAGACACTACAAAACATACACATACAAAAGACAACTACATCACACCTGTCCTGACCCACCTGTTCACCCCCCCCCCCCCCCTGTCCACCCCCCCCCCCCCCCCCCCCCATATATTGGAATTAGTGGATATATGAAGGCTTAAATACCCTGACCTAGTGAAATATACATGGAGGAGGCTCAATCAAGATAGTCGTCTTGACTACTTTATGTTATTCTCTCTGGCACCAAAAGTTGAAAAAGTGTTGATAGGGGACAGAATGCTGTCGGAGCATATATGCGGTTGGAATATATATTACTCCGACAGAATTTCCACGTGAGTGAGGATATTGGAGATTTAATCCAAATCTATTGGATGATAAAAACAAGTTAAAACTAGGACAGAAGAATTGATAATACTATTTCCAACCTAACATAGGTACAGCAGATCCCCTTATTGCATAGGACACTTTTAAAATGTGTCTTTAGAGGCCATGCAATTCAGTGCCAATCTCTAAAACAAAAGCAATTTAGGTCAAAAGAGTCCATATTAACAAAGGAAATGGAATGCTACCAAAAATGATTTACTGAAACTTGTTAGAGTCACCCATGATTGACCAAACAATATTTTGAAAGAGGAAGTAAAGTACTTTAAGCATATGTTTTCATTTGTCGCCTCCATCTCCACTAACCGAAGCTAATTGTATGGATTTTTCCCCTAATAATAATGTAAAATGAACATCTGTACAGAAAGACTCATGTGAAGGCCAAATTATAGAGAACGAACTTCTTGATGCAATTGGGGCCTTTAAGGCTGGGAAAACTCCAGGGCTGGATGGCATAACAGTGGAAGTATACCAAACCTTTTCGATATACTCAGAGGACTGTTATTAGCATGTTTTAACCCCTCCTATATACATGATAGATTATTGGACACTCAACTAGGTCTGATTTCATTATTACTGAAACAGGATCCAAGTTGTAAACATAAAGATCCAGTCCATTTAAAAAAATGGGAGGCCTCTTACACTACAGTGTTGTGACGTAAAAAATTCTAGCAAAAATGCTTAGCGCATAGAATTAAAAAGGTATTGTCTGATATTATTCATCCTAATTAGATTTTTTTTTTTTTACATGGACAATACGTTGGAGATAATTTAAGTACTGGAAACAATAGAACACTATGAAATATCTGGGAAACCAGGCCTGGTATTCTTTGCCGACTTTGAAAAGGCCTTTGATAAAGTACGACTAGAGTTTATACATAAATGCCTGGAATATTTCAATTTTGGAGAATCTCTTATTAAATGTTATTATGTATAGTAACTCTAGGTGTAAAATAGTAAATAATGGCTCCATCTCTGAAAGTTTCAAACTGTCAAGAGGAGTAAAACAAGGTTGTCCACTATCGGCATATCTATTTATTATTGCCACCGAAATGTTAGCTGTTAAAAATCAGATCCAACAATAATATTAAGGGATAAGAAATGCAGGGATTAAAAACAAAGGTTTCATTCTACGCTGTTATCTTTTCAAAACCACAATTAGAATTCCTACTTTTTCTAACCTCTCTGGATTAAAACCAAATTATGATAAGTGTACTATACTATATTATGTATTGGATCACTAAAAAGTGTTAAGAGATAGATGGGAGGGGTTGAATGGAGCTGAAGGGTGGGACTAATAACAACAAATTATAACAAAATAACAAATGTAAAATATACCTCATGCAACTGCAAAATGTCAGATAAAGCATATAAATGTACAGTATTTGATCATCAACATCTTTAATGTCTTCATTCATAAAATAATGTTGAAATAAACATCTACATTTTGAGTATTTTTTATCAACTGTAAATTTCAGCTACATTTTAGTAGCTCCACGACCACGGGTTAAACCTTGCTGAGATGATCAATGTATTTGTTGTATTGTCAGTTTCTCAAGCCAAAACGTCGATGGCCTTCACCAGTTCATCTTTGCTTGTAGGCTTGGCAGAGTCACGGATGAATGTTTTCAGTTGATGCCAAACAGGTTGGATTGGGTTTAAAATCAGGAGACCTACATTTAGAGATGAAAAATATATTTTTAGATATAATGTAGCCCTACCGTAGGCGAGGTAATGAGTAATGTCCTGTAAAAGTGGTGAGTCTCACTAGTGTTGAGTAATGTCCTGTTAAAAGTGGTGAGTCTCACTAGAGTTGAGTAATGTCCTGTTAAAAGTGGTGAGTCTCACTAGAGTTGAGTAATGTCCTGTTAAAAGTGGTGAGTCTCACTAGAGTTGAGTAATGTCCTGTTAAAAGTGGTGAGTCTCACTAGTGTTGAGTATTGTGCTGTTTAACGTGGTGAGTCTCACTAGTGTTGAGTAATGTGCTGTTTAACGTGGTGAGTCTCACTAGTGTTGAGTAATGCGCTGTTAAAAGTGGTGAGTCTCACTAGTGTTGAGTAATGTGCTGTTTAACGTGGTGAGTCTCACTAGTGTTGAGTAATGTGCTGTTTAAAGTGGTGAGTCTCACTAGTGTTGAGTAATGTGCTGTTTAACGTGGTGAGTCTCACTAGTGTTGAGTAATGTGCTGTTTAAAGTGGTGAGTCTCACTAGTGTTGAGTAATGTGCTGTTTAAAGTGGTGAGTCTCACTAGTGTTGAGTAATGTGCTGTTTAACGTGGTGAGTCTCACTAGTGTTGAGTAATGTGCTGTTTAACGTGGTGAGTCTCACTAGTGTTGAGTAATGTGCTGTTAAAAGTGGTGAGTCTCACTAGTGTTGAGTAATGTGCTGTTTAACGTGGTGAGTCTCACTAGTGTTGAGTAATGTGCTGTTTAAAGTGGTGAGTCTCACTAGTGTTGAGTAATGTGCTGTTTAACGTGGTGAGTCTCACTAGTGTTGAGTAATGTGCTGTTTAAAGTGGTGAGTCTCACTAGTGTTGAGTAATGTGCTGTTTAACGTGGTGAGTCTCACTAGTGTTGAGTAATGTGCTGTTTAACGTGGTGAGTCTCACTAGCGTTGAGTAATGTGCTGTTTAACGTGGTGAGTAGTGTGCTGTTAAAAGTGGTGAGTCTCACTAATGTTGAGTAATGTGCTGATGAAAGTGGTGAGTCTCACTAGTGTTGAGTAATGTGCTGTGTAACGTGGTCAGTCTCACTAGTGTTGAGTAATGTGCTGTTGAAAGTGGTGAGTCTCACTAGTGTTGAGTAATGTGCTGTTGAAAGTGGTGAGTCTCACTAGTGTTGAGTATTGTGCTGTTTAACGTGGTGAGTCAAACTAGTGTTGAGTATTGTGCTGTTTAACGTGGTGAGTCTCACTAGTGTTGAGTAATGTGCTGTTTAACGTGGTGAGTCAAACTAGTGTTGAGTATTGTGCTGTTTAACGTGGTGAGTCTCACTAGTGTTGAGTAATGTGCTGTTTAACGTGGTGAGTCAAACTAGTGTTGAGTATTGTGCTGTTGAAAGTGGTGAGTCTCACTAGTGTTGAGTAATGTGCTGTTGAAAGTGGTGAGTCTCACTAGTGTTGAGTAATGTGCTGTTGAAAGTGGTGAGTCTCACTAGTGTTGAGTAATGTGCTGTTGAAAGTGGTGAGTCTCACTAGTGTTGAGTAATGTGCTGTTTAACGTGGTGAGTCTCACTAGTGTTGAGTATTGTGCTGTTTAACGTGGTGAGTCACACTAGTGTTGAGTAATGTGCTGTTTAACGTGGTGAGTCAAACTAGTGTTGAGTAATGTCCTGTTAAAAGTGGTGAGTCTCACTAGTGTTGAGTATTGTGCTGTTTAACGTGGTGAGTCTCACTAGTGTTGAGTAATCTGCTGTTGAAAGTGGTGAGTCTCACTAGTGTTGATTAATGTGCTGTTTAACGTGGTGAGTCTCACTAGTGTTGAGTAATGTGCTGTTGAAAGTGGTGAGTCTCACTAGTGTTGAGTAATGTGCTGTTTAACGTGGTGAGTCTCACTAGTGTTGAGTTATGTGTTGTTTAACGTGGTGAGTCTCACTAGTGTTGAGTAATGTGCTGTTTAACGTGGTGAGTCTCACTAGTGTTGAGTAATGTGCTGTTTAACGTGGTGAGTCTCACTAGTGTTGAGTAATGTCCTGTTAAAAGTGGTGAGTCTCACTAGTGTTGAGTAATGTGCTGTTTAACGTGGTGAGTCTCACTAGTGTTGAGTAATGTGCTGTTTAACGTGGTGAGTCTCACTAGTGTTGAGTAATGTGCTGTTTAACATGGTGAGTCTCACTAGTGTTGAGTAATGTCTTGTTTAACGTGGTGAGTCTCACTAGTGTTGAGTAATGTGCTGTTTAACGTGGTGAGTCTCACTAGTGTTGAGTAATGTGCTGTTGAAAGTGGTGAGTCTCACTAGTGTTGAGTAATGTGCTGTGTAAAGTGGTGAGTCTCACTAGTGTTGAGTAATGTGCTGTTGAAAGTGGTGAGTCTCACTAGTGTTGAGTAATGTGCTGTTGAAAGTGGTGAGTCTCACTAGTGTTGAGTAATGTGCTGTTTAACGTGGTGAGTCTCACTAGTGTTGAGTAATGTGCTATTTAACGTGGTGAGTCTCACTAGTGTTGAGTAATGTGCTATTTAACGTGGTGAGTCTCACTAGTGTTGAGTAATGTGCTATTTAACGTGGTGAGTCTCACTAGTGTTGAGTAATGTGCTGTTGAAAGTGGTGAGTCTCGCTAGTGTTGAGTAATGTGCTGTTGAAAGTGGTGAGTCTCGCTAGTGTTGAGTAATGTGCTGTTGAAAGTGGTGAGTCTCACTAGTGTTGAGTAATGTGCTGTTAAAAGTGGTGAGTCTCACTAGTGTTGATTAATGTGCTGTTTAACGTGGTGAGTCTCACTAGTGTTGAGTAATGTGCTGTTTAACGTGGTGAGTCTCACTAGTGTTGAGTAATGTCTTGTTTAACGTGGTGAGTCTCACTAGTGTTGAGTAATGTGCTGTTTAACGTGGTGAGTCTCACTAGTGTTGAGTAATGTGCTGTTTAACGTGGTGAGTCTCACTAGTGTTGAGTAATGTCTTGTTTAACGTGGTGAGTCACTAGTGTTGAGTAATGTCTTGTTTAACGTGGTGAGTCTCACTAGTGTTGAGTAATGTCTTGTTTAACGTGGTGAGTCACTAGTGTTGAGTAATGTCTTGTTTAACGTGGTGAGTCTCACTAGTGTTGAGTAATGTCTTGTTTAACGTGGTGAGTCTCACTAGTGTTGAGTAATGTCTTGTTTAACGTGGTGAGTCTCACTAGTGTTGAGTAATGTCTTGTTTAACGTGGTGAGTCTCACTAGTGTTGAGTAATGTCTTGTTTAACGTGGTGAGTCACTAGTGTTGAGTAATGTCTTGTATAACGTGGTGAGTCTCACTAGTGTTGAGTAATGTCTTGTTTAACGTGGTGAGTCACTAGTGTTGAGTAATGTCTTGTTTAACGTGGTGAGTCTCACTAGTGTTGAGTAATGTCTTGTTTGACGTGGTGAGTCTCACTAGTGTTGAGTAATGTCTTGTTTAACGTGGTGAGTCTCACTAGTGTTGAGTAATGTGCTGTTTAACGTGGTGAGTCACTAGTGTTGAGTAATGTCTTGTTTAACATGGTGAGTCTCACTAGTGTTGAGTAATGTCTTGTTTAACGTGGTGAGTCATTAGTGTTGAGTAATGTCTTGTTTAACGTGGTGAGTCTTACTAGTGTTGAGTAATGCGCTGTTAAAAGTGGTGAGTCTCACTAGTGTTGAGTAATGTGCTGTTTAACGTGGTGAGTGTCACTAGCGTTGAGTAATGTGCTGTTTAACGTGGTGAGTCTCACTAGCGTTGAGTAATGTGCTGTTTAACGTGGTGAGTAGTGTGCTGTTAAAAGTGGTGAGTCTCACTAGTGTTGAGTAATGTGCTGTTGAAAGTGGTGAGTCTCACTAGTGTTGAGTAATGTGCTGTTGAAAGTGGTGAGTCTCACTAGTGTTGAGTATTGTGCTGTTTAACGTGGTGAGTCTCACTAGTGTTGAGTATTGTGCTGTTTAACGTGGTGAGTCTCACTAGTGTTGAGTAATGTGCTGTTTAACGTGGTGAGTCAAACTAGTGTTGAGTATTGTGCTGTTTAACGTGGTGAGTCTCACTAGTGTTGAGTAATGTGCTGTTTAACGTGGTGAGTCAAACTAGTGTTGAGTATTGTGCTGTTTAACGTGGTGAGTCTCACTAGTGCTGAGTAATGTGCTGTTGAAAGTGGTGAGTCTCACTAGTGTTGAGTAATGTGCTGTTGAAAGTGGTGAGTCTCACTAGTGTTGAGTAATGTGCTGTTGAAAGTGGTGAGTCTCACTAGTGTTGAGTAATGTGCTGTTGAAAGTGGTGAGTCTCACTAGTGTTGAGTAATGTGCTGTTTAACGTGGTGAGTCTCACTAGTGTTGAGTATTGTGCTGTTTAACGTGGTGAGTCACACTAGTGTTGAGTAATGTGCTGTTGAACGTGGTGAGTCTCACTAGTGTTGAGTAATGTGCTGTTTAACGTGGTGAGTCAAACTAGTGTTGAGTATTGTGCTGTTTAACGTGGTGAGTCTCACTAGTGTTGAGTAATGTGCTGTTGAAAGTGGTGAGTCTCACTAGTGTTGAGTAATGTGCTGTTGAAAGTGGTGAGTCTCACTAGTGTTGAGTAATGTGCTGTTAAAAGTGGTGAGTCTCACTAGTGTTGAGTAATGTGCTGTTTAACATGGTGAGTCTCACTAGTGTTGAGTAATGTCTTGTTTAACGTGGTGAGTCTCACTAGTGTTGAGTATTGTGCTATTTAACGTGGTGAGTCTCACTAGTGTTGAGTATTGTGCTATTTAACGTGGTGAGTCTCACTAGTGTTGAGTAATGTGCTATTTAACGTGGTGAGTCTCACTAGTGTTGAGTAATGTGCTGTTTAACGTGGTGAGTCTCACTAGTGTTGAGTAATGTGCTGTTTAACGTGGTGAGTCTCACTAGTGTTGAGTAATGTGCTGTTGAAAGTGGTGAGTCTCACTAGTGTTGAGTAATGTGCTGTTGAAAGTGGTGAGTCTCACTAGTGTTGAGTAATGTGCTGTGTAAAGTCGTGAGTCTCACTAGTGTTGAGTAATGTGCTGTTGAAAGTGGTGAGTCTCACTAGTGTTGAGTAATGTGCTGTTGAAAGTGGTGAGTCTCACTAGTGTTGAGTAATGTGCTGTGTAAAGTCGTGAGTCTCACTAGTGTTGAGTAATGTGCTGTTGAAAGTGGTGAGTCTCACTAGTGTTGAGTAATGTGCTGTTTAATGTGGTGAGTCTCACTAGTGTTGAGTAATGTCCTGTTTAACGTGGTGAGTCTCACTAGAGTTGAGTAATGTCCTGTTAAAAGTGGTGAGTCTCACTAGTGTTTAGTAATGTGCTGTTTAACGTGGTGAGTCTCACTAGTGTTGAGTAATGTGCTGTTTAACGTGGTGAGTCTCACTAGTGTTGAGTAATGTGCTGTTTAACGTGGTGAGTCTCACTAGTGTTGAGTAATGTGCTGTTTAACGTGGTGAGTCTCACTAGTGTTGAGTAATGTGCTGTTGAAAGTGGTGAGTCTCACTAGTGTTGAGTAATGTGCTGTTGAAAGTGGTGAGTCTCACTAGTGTTGAGTAATGTGCTGTTGAAAGTGGTGAGTCTCACTAGTGTTGAGTAATGTGCTGTGTAAAGTCGTGAGTCTCACTAGTGTTGAGTAATGTGCTGTTGAAAGTGGTGAGTCTCACTAGTGTTGAGTAATGTGCTGTTGAAAGTGGTGAGTCTCACTAGTGTTGAGTAATGTGCTGTTGAACGTGGTGAGTCTCACTAGTGTTGAGTAATGTGCTGTTTAACGTGGTGAGTCTCACTAGTGTTGAGTAATGTGCTGTTTAACGTGGTGAGTCTCACTAGTGTTGAGTAATGTGCTGTTTAACGTGGTGAGTCTCACTAGTGTTGAGTAATGTGCTGTTTAACGTGGTGAGTCTCACTAATGTTGAGTAATGTGCTGTTTAATGTGGTGAGTCTCACTAGTGTTGAGTAATGTGCTGTTTAACGTGGTGAGTCTCACTAGTGTTGAGTAATGTCTTGTTTAACGTGGTGAGTCACTAGTGTTGAGTAATGTCTTGTTTAACGTGGTGAGTCTCACTAGTGTTGAGTAATGTCTTGTTTAACGTGGTGAGTCACTAGTGTTGAGTAATGTCTTGTTTAACGTGGTGAGTCTCACTAGTGTTGAGTAATATCTTGTTTAACGTGGTGAGTCTCACTAGTGTTGAGTAATGTCTTGTTTAACGTGGCGAGTCTCACCAGTCTTGAGTAATGTCTTGTTTAACGTGGTGAGTCTCACTAGTGTTGAGTAATGTCTTGTTTAATGTCCTGAGTCACTAGTGTTGAGTAATGTGCTGTTTAACGTGGTGAGTCACTAGTGTTGAGTAATGTCTTGTTTAACGTGGTGAGTCACTAGTGTTGAGTAATGTCTTGTTTAACGTGGTGAGTCTCACTAGTGTTGAGTAATGTCTTGTTTAACGTGGCGAGTCTCACCAGTGTTGAGTAATGTCTTGTTTAACGTGGTGAGTCACTAGTGTTGAGTAATGTCTTCTTTAACGTGGTGAGTCACTAGTGTTGAGTAATGTCTTGTTTAACGTGGTGAGTCTCACTAGTGTTGAGTAATGTCTTGTTTAACGTGGCGAGTCTCACCAGTGTTGAGTAATGTCTTGTTTAACGTGGTGAGTCTCACTAATGTTGAGTAATGTCTTCTTTAACGTGGTGAGTCACTAGTGTTGAGTAATGTCTTGTTTAACGTGGTGAGTCACTAGTGTTGAGTAATGTCTTGTTTAATGTGGTCGGTCTACTTACTCGGCTGGCTCCTTTATGTCTGTAGCAAGGGCCACGGTTGATTCGTCTGTGAAGATGACGTCATTGAATGTCTCGCCAGATTTGATCCATGCCAGGGCCACGCAAAGGTCTTTGTCAGAGACAAATCATTGTGTCAAAACTAGAGAACACACATGGTTAATGTTCTGGGGGTGAAAAAGAAATATATATATAAAATGTCTTACCAAGTCCAGTGTCAGTGTTTAATTATTTAAGGCTCCTTTCTCTTCTCTGTGCTGGAGTTCTTTTAAGAACAAAGAAGAAGCCATGATGTGCTATCAGCAGGACAATAGACTCTTGCCGAGTTTAGGGAATTTAAATGTATTAATGGATGTTTGCGAGGCGTGTCACTTTTCTCCCATCTCTTTTGCATAGACCACCAAATGCATTGTTTTCTAACCATATCTGTCTGGATCCTGAAAATTACTATGTGAATAAATATCACTGAATGACAGAGCTTGGGGACTGGTCTTTGTAAATCAATTTGATTTTTTATGTGGAATGTTAGGATTATTTTGCTCTTCGCTCGCAGTCACTTAGTAGCCTAGGTCTACTCCAGACCGGTCACGTTGTACAGCATCATATCTTCCTAACAGAAACACTTAGGCCTACATCGGCTACAGTAAGAAATGCATGTTAGTTTTTCTTGGAATAGAAACACCATAATATTAATCAAATTAATTAAGCTACATTTCTAAAAATCAATCACCATAGTGTCTGTTCTATTCAAGGCTCCCTTTGACTCTTAGGCTCTACAGCTCCATGTCATTTCAATAACTTAGCTTCTCAAAGATGCCCCCTGGTGGGCAGACTAGCACTAACTACCATTAATGGCAACAATGGCTGACACTTAAATAACGTGACATAGAATTTTGCGGCAGCCCGCAAGCTGTGCTGCAGTACGACAACTTATAAAGGAAGAATCACTATACAGTTTTTTTGTGTGTCTAGATGGAATTTGTATTTGTGGTCCTGGCAACTGGACCTTTTTGGAACACCATTATTTTTGTCTTACTGAGATTTACTGTCAGAGCCCAGGTCTGACAGAATCTGTGCAGAATATCTAGGTGCTGCTGTAGGCCCTCCTTGGTTGGGTACAGAAGCACCAGATCGTCAGAAAACAGTAGACATTTGATTTCAGATTCTGGTAGAGTGAGGCCGGGTGCTGCAGACTGTTCTAGTGCCCTCGCCAATTCGTTTATATATACAGTACCAGTCAAAAGTGTGGATTCTATATTGTAGAATGTTAGTGAAGACATCACAACTGTGAAATAACACACATGTAGTAACCAAAAAAATGATACAAATGTTAATTCAAAATATATTTAAGATTCTTTGAAGTAGCCACCCTTTGCCTTGATGACAGCTTTGCACACTCTTGGCATTCTCACAACAATGGTTTTCCCAACAGTCTTGAAGGAGTTCCCACATATGCTGAGCACTTGTTGGCTGCTTTTCCTTCACTCTGCAGTCCAACTCATCCCGAACCATCTCAATTGGGTTGAGGTCAGGTGATTGTGGACGCCAGGTCATCTGATGCAGCACTCCATCCATGATAGTCCCACTAAGCGCAAACCACATGGGATGGCCTATCACTGCAGACTGCTGTGGTAGTCATGTTGGTTAAGTGTGCCTTGAATTCTAAATAAATCACCAACAGTGTCACCAGCAAAGCACCCCTACACCATCACACCTCCTCCTCCATGCTTTACGATTGGAACCACACATGTGGAGATCATCCGTTCACCTTCTCTGCATCTCAAAGACACGGCGGTTGGATCAAAAATCTCAAATTTGGATTCATCACACCAAAGGTCAGATTTCCACCGCTCTAATGTCCATTGCTTGAGTGTCTTGGCCCAAGCAAGTCTCTTTATTTTATTGGTGTCCTTTAGTAGTGGTTTCTTTGCATGAATCATGCCTTTATGGTCAAATTGCTGCAGTCTCCTCTGAATAGTTGATTTTGAGATGTGTCTGTTACTTGAACTCTGAAGCATTTATTTGGGCTGCAATTTCTGAGGCTGGTAACTCCAATGAACTTATCCTCTGCAGCAGAGTTAACTGGGTCTTCCTTTCCTGTGGCGGTCCTCATGAGAGCCAGTTTCATCATAGCGCTTGGTGGTTTTCGCGGCTGATATTTTGCGGATTGACTGACCTTCATGTCTTGAAGTAATGATGGACTGTCATTTCTCTTTGTTTATTTGCTTAAAGAAATTCCACAAATGAACGTTTAACAAGGCACACCAGGTGGCTACCTCATGAAGCTGGTTGAGAGAATGCCAAGAGTGTGTAAAGCTGTCATCAAGGCAAAGGGTGGCTACTTTGAAGAATCTCAAATATAGAATATATATTTTGATTTGTTTAACACTTTTTTGGTTACTACATGACTCCATATGTGCTATTTCCTAGTGTTGATGTCTTCACTATTATTCTACAATGTAGAAAACTGTTAAATAAAGAAAAACCCTGGAATGAGTAGGTGTGTCCAAACTTTTGCTTGGTACTGTATGTTGAAGAGGGTGGGGCTTATTAAGCTGCATCCCTGTCTCACCTCCCGGTCTGTGGAAAGAAATGTGTCTGTTTTGCCAGTTTTAACCGCACACTTGTTGTTTGTGTAGATGGATTTTATAATGTCGTATGTTTTTCACCCAACACCACTTTTCATCAATTTGTAAAGCAGACCCTCATGCCAAAATGAAAAAAAGCTTTTTTGAACTCAACAATGCATGAGAAGACTTTGCCTTTGTTTGTTTGTTAGTCAATTAGGGTGTGCAGGGTGAATACGTGGTCTGTCGTACGGTAATTTGGTAAAAAGCCAATTTGATATGTGCTAAGTACATTGTTTTCACTGAGGAAATGTACGAGTCTGCTGTTAATGATAATGCAAAGGATTTTCCTAAGGTTGATGTTGACGCATATCCCACGGTAGTTATGGGATCAAATTTGTCTCCAAATTTGTAGCTTGGGGCGATCAGTCCTTGGTTCCAAATATTGGAGAAGATGCCAGAGCTAAGGATGATGTTTAAAGAGTTTAAGTATAGCCAATTGGAATCTGTGGTCTGCATATTTTATTTCATTTAGGATATAATCAACCCCCACAGGCCTTTTTGATTTGGAGGGTTTGTATTTTGTCATGTAGTTCATTCAATGTAATTGGAGAATCCAGTGGGTCCTGGTAGTCTTTAATAGTTGATTCTAAGATTTGTATTTGATCATGTATATGTTTTTGCTGTTTGTTCTTTGTTATAGAGCCAAAAAGATTGGATTATCCATGCATCTCCATTTTGGATAGATAACTCATGTTGCTGTTTGTTTAGTGTGTTCACATTTTCCCAGAAGATTCTATGGATTCTTCAATGACATTGAGCTGATTTCTGACGTGCTGTTCCTTCTTTTTCCGTAGTGTATTCCTCTATCATTTAAGGCACAGGCTCAGGTTTGGTTGGATAGGTTTCTTAATTTCTTTTAGGTTTTTGCATTCTTCAAACATTTTGTCACTGTTAATTTAAGGTTGTCTACTTAAATGTTTAGATTTGATAAGGAAACAGGAGGTCAAATATACTGTTTAGATTTTCTACTGCCAAGTTTACACCTTGATTACTACAGTGAAACATTTTGTCCAGGTAGTTGTCTAAAAGGGATTGAATTTGTTGTTGCCTAATTGTTTTTTGGCAGGTTTCCAGACTACTTTCCTTCCTTCTATAGCACTTCTTAATATTATTCAGTTCCTTTGATGCCTCGTGATTGAGTATTGCTCTGTTGAAGTAGACTGTGTAGACTGTGATCTGATAGGAGCGTTCAGTCAGCCCGCTGACACCCCTGACTCTGGGTTAACATCTCTGTCTCGCTCTCTCTCGCTCTGTGTCTATTTTAAGTCTTCTGAAGAGAGATGAAATACAGATGAAAGGTTAGGCTTGGAGCCTCTAACTCTGCCATTTTGACTGGTAAAACCTCATGGGTACCCTCACAATGGCTGCCTGGTATTGTGATGCATCTAGGAGGCGAAGAAGAAACGCACACCAATTTAGGCGAGGTGCTGGCTAGCGGAGTAGAACACTTGAACATTTTTAAAAGGAGAGGCGCTGTAACGAGTGACGCTCTCCTCATCCTCGGATGAGGTGAGGAGAGAGGGATCTGAAGACCAAAACGCAGGCTTTGGGAAATAAGCTATCTTTATTAAACAACGATAAAGATGGCAACACGAAACGAAACAAACACTTGCAAAACTACAAAATAACAAAACGACGTTGACGAGACCTGAACATAAACTTACATAACTAAACATAAACTTACGTACAGGTAACAGACGACATCGAAACGAAAACGAAACAAACAAACGCTACAGTCCTGTGGTACGAACATACATACAGACACAGGAGACAATCACCCACAAACAAACAGTGAGAATGCCCTACCTAAATATGACTCTTAATTAGAGGCAAACGCAAACCACCTGCCTCTAATCAAGAGCCATACCAGGCAAACCAAAACCAACATAGAAACAGATAACATAGAATGCCCACCCAACCTCACGTCCTGACCAACTAACACACAAAAACTAACATAAATAGGTCAGGAACGTGACAGTACCCCCCCCACAAGGTGCGAACTCCGGACGCACCAGCACAAAGTCTAGGGGAGGGTGTGGGTGGGCATCTAACCACGGTGGTGGTTCAGGCTCGGGGCGCGGTTCCCACCCCACCATAATCCATCCTAACTTCCTCCCTCCAAGAATGTCCACCCTCTTTTGACCCCCACAAAATTCCCTTAACAACATATCTAATAGGGACAACACCGGGACAGAGAGATAAATCAAGAAAGAGGGATAGATAAGAATATAGAGATAGATGAAGATAGAGAGGGAGATTAGGATAGAGGGGCAACTCCGGACTGAAAGGCAGCTCCGGACAGAGAGACAGCTCTGGACTGATGGGCAGTTCTGGGTATCCAGCCTTTTCAGGCTGAAGGACAGCTCATGGCTGACTGACGAATCTCGATGCTCATGGCTGGCTGACGGCTCTCGACGCTCATGGCAGGCTGACGGCTCTCGACGCTCATGGCAGGCTGACGGCTCTCGACGCTCATGGCAGGCTGACGGCTCTCGACGCTCATGGCAGGCTGACGGCTCTCGACGCTCATGGCAGGCTGACGGCTCTCGACGCTCATGGCAGGCTGACGGCTCTCGACGCTCATGGCGCTCTGACGGCTCTGGCTGCTCATGGCGCTCTGACGGCTCTGGCTGCTCATGGCGCTCTGAAGGCTCTGGCTGCTCATGGCGCTCTGACGGCTCTGGCTGCTCATGGCTCGCTGGCGGCTCTGGCAGATCCTGTCTGGTTGGCGGCTCTGGCAGATCCTGTCTGGTTGGCGGCTCTGGCAGATCCTGTCTGGTTGGCGGCTCTGGCAGATCCTGTCTGGTTGGCGGCTCTGGCAGATCCTGTCTGGTTGGCGGCTCTGGCAGATCCTGTCTGGCTGACGGCTCTAGCGGCTCCTGTCTGGCTGACGGCTCTGTAGGCTCATGGCAGACGGGCGGCTTTGCAGGCTCATGGCAGACGGGCGGCTTTGCAGGCTCCTGGCAGACGGATGGCTCAGACGGCGCTGGGGAGACGGATGGCTCAGATGGCGCTGGGGAGACGGATGGCTCAGATGGCGCTGGGGAGACGGATGGCTCAGATGGCGCTGGGGAGACGGATGGCTCTGGCCGGATATGGCGCACTGTAGACCTGGTGCGTGGTGCCAGAACTGGAGGCACCGTGCTAATGACAAGCACCTTCCTACTAGTGCGGGGAGCAGGGACAGGGCACACTGTATTCTCAAAGCCTACTCTATCCCTGATGCGTGGTACCGGCACTGTTGACACCGGGCTGAGGACAAGCACATCAGGATTAGTAGGGGGAGAAGATACAGTGGGTTCAGGGCTCTGGAGACGCACAGGTAACTTAGTGCGTGGGCCCGGAACTGGAGGCACCGGGCTAGATACACGCACTACAGGGAGAGTGCGTGGAGGAGGAACAGGGCTCAGGATACGCACTGGTAGCCTAGTGCGTAGTGTATACACTGTAGGTACTAGGCTGGGGCGGGGAGGTGGTGCCGGAAATACCGGACCGTGGAGGCGTACTGGCTCTCTTGAGCATTGAGCCTGCCCGACCTTACCTGGTTGAATGCTCCCGGTTGCCCGACCAGTGCGGGGAGGTGGAATAACCCGCACCGGCCTATGTAGGCGAACCGGAGAAACCATGCGTAAGGCCGGTGCCATGTATGCCGGCCCGAGGAGACGCACTGGAGACCAGACGCGTTGAGCCGGCCTCATGACACCTGGCTCAATACCCAATCTAGCCCTCCCAGTGCGGGGAGGTGGAATAACCCGCACTGGGCTATGCACTCGTACAGGAGACACCGTGCGCTCTACTGCGTAACACGGCGCCTGCCCGTACTCCCGCTCTCCACGGTAAGCCTGGGAAGTGGGCGCAGGTCTCCTACCTGCCCTTGGCCCACTATCTCCTAGCCCCCCCCCAAGAAATTTTTGGGAATTACTTACGGGCTTTTTTGGCTTCCGTGCCAGACGCGTTCCCTCATAGCTCCGGTTCCTCTCTCCGGTAGCCTCCGCTCTCCTCAGTGCCTCCAGCTGTTCCCATGGGAGGTGATCTCTACCAGCTAGGATCTCCTCCCATGTGTAGACACCCTTTCCATCCAAAACATCGTCCCATGTCCATTGCTCCTTTCTCTCCTGTCCCTTACTCCGTTTCGTTTTCCCTTGCCGCTTGGTCTTAGCGTGTTGGTGGGTGATTCTGTAACGAGTGACACTCTCCTCATCCTCGGATGAGGTGAGGAGAGAGGGATCTGAAGACCAAAACGCAGGCTTTGGGAAATAAGCCATCTTTATTAAACAACGATAAAGATGGCAACACGAAACGAAACAAACACTTGCAAAACTACAAAATAACAAAACGACGTTGACGAGACCTGAACATAAACTTACATAACTAAACATAAACTTACGTACAGGTAACAGACGACATCGAAACGAAAACGAAACAAACAAACGCTACAGTCCTATGTGGTACGAACATACATACAGACACAGGAGACAATCACCCACAAACAAACAGTGAGAATGCCCTACCTAAATATGACTCTTAATTAGAGGCAAACGCAAACCACCTGCCTCTAATCAAGAGCCATACCAGGCAAACCAAAACCAACATAGAAACAGATAACATAGAATGCCCACCCAACCTCACGTCCTGACCAACTAACACACAAAAACTAACATAAATAGGTCAGGAACGTGACAGGCGCACAATCTAGGAGCTCAGATGGAATAATTTAGTATCCAACGTTTGGACAAAAAGCTGTGTTCATGAGGGTATTGTGATGCAATCATTTCCATTGTGATGTAGAATGTTCCTTCAAATGATAAACCTTTTCACACGTACCAACAAACGGGTGTGATTCTACAGTGGTCCCTGCAGCGTACGCTCAAACGGGTGTGATTCTACAGTGGTCCCTGCAGCATATGCTCAAACCGGTGTGATTAGAACACTTATTTAGAATATCCAGTTTCGATTAACACAACAGTCAGCATTTGAGCTAGGCACACTGTTTTTTCAAAGAAACAGTTTTGCACAAAACACAGTCCTTACAAAGTTATGTTCTGAATGTGAGCAGTTTATTTTTGATTGAAATGTTCAGGTATTCACAGAAGTAGCAACAGCATAACACAATCATCCAAACCGGGAAATATAGGCTACATTAGTCCTAGTGCTAACTGAGGAAAGATTGACGTAACACAAGCAGTCATATTAAGATAACTCAGCTGACAGAAACCACAATATGAATTAGCTAACAGCAATTACTATTTATAATACATCACGGGTGAGCTCAACATTGATCGAAATAATTGAGTAAAACAGTTTAAAATCCAAAGTAATCCGACGATGGGTAGTTTTTGTGCGCGTCACCATATTTGTTTTTCAAGTCAACCATAGATAATAGGAGGAGACAAGATGAGTTTGGTCTGTTTGAAGTATGCATGTTGAAGGGGGTGTCGTCTACCATAATTCACTTCCCTTCATTCACTTCCGGTGAAGTTTACTCAAAAGATGAGTGAACCATTCCATTGCCTCATAACATCTTTAGTCTGACAGACATTTGCGTGACACCCAGAATGCACTGTATAATGTCAACAAACATGGTGCCACACATAGCTGGCAAATAGCTTAGCATTAGCTCATTATAAATCACTACAACCTTCATAAAAGTATTTTACACACACCATTACAATCATTAGGAATGCATTAATTGTCCCGAGTACTTGAAAACATGTGATTAAAACTGTAAATACATTATGCTCCATACATACATGCATACATACATACACACACACACACACACACACACTTCATGCTAGAGTAGAAACGGCGACAGGATATAAAGAAAATAAGGCCCTTACTTTGATAGAAACGCACACGTCCAAAAGTTAGTATTTGTAAAGAAAACAATGGAGGCAATGCGAGCGCCAGTCAAAGAAATGTGCCAGTTCGAACAAGACTGCGCAAATGTCCGCATACTCTTCTCTGTTTACAGTTTGTCTACGGTGTGGCTACTTCATGTCTGGTTACAAGTTGTAGACTTGTTTACGTGCTGCTGTGCGATTTGTTTTTTAATTAATTGAGATATCATTTTGTCTCTGTAGTAGATGGTTTGTCCTCTGACAAATCAACTGTACATTTCGGGGGCTCTTCAAGGCTCCGTTTTAGGACCACTATCGTATAACTATATATTTTACCTCTTGGTGATCATTCGGAAACATAAATGTTAACTTTCAGTGTTATGCGGACTACACAGAGCTGTACATTTCGATGAAACATGGTGAAGCCCCAAAATTGCCCTCGCTGGAAGCCTGTGTTTCAGACATCAGGAAGTGGATGGCGGCAAATGTTGTACTTTTAAACTAGGAAAAAACAGAGATGCTAGTTCTAGGTCCAAGAAACAAAGAGATCTTCTGTTGGATCTGACAATTAATCAAGATGGTTGTACAGTCATCTCAAATAAAACTGTGAAGGACCTCGAAGTTACTCTGGACCCTGATCTCTCTTTTGACGAACATATCAAGACGTTTCAAGGACAGCCTTTTTCCATCTATGTCACATTGCAAAAATCGGAAACTTTCTGTCCAAAAATGCAGAAAAATGTATCCATGCTTTTGTCACTTCTAGATTAGACTAGTGCAATGCTCTACTTTCCGGCCTTCCCGATAAAGCACTAAATAAACTTCCGTTAGTGCTAAACACGGCTGATAGAATCTTGACTAGAACAATTTTTTTAAAATTATATTACTCCAGTGCTAGCCTCTCTACAATGGCTTCCTGTTAAGGCTAGGACTGATTTCACAGTTTTACTGCTAACCTACAAAGCATTACATGGGCTTGCTCCTACCCATCTTTCTGATTTGGTCCCGCCGTACATACCTACACGTACGCTACGGTCAAAAGACGCAGGACTCCTTACTATCCCTAGAATTTCTAAGCAAACAGCTGGAGGCTTTCTCCTATAGAGCTCCATTTTTATGGAACGGTCTGCCTACCCATGTGAGAGACGCAGACTCGGTCTCAACCTTTAAGTCTTTATTGAAGACTCATCTCTTCAGTAAGTCCTATGATGGAGTGTAGTCTGGCCCAGGAGTGTGAAGGTGAACGGAAAGGCACTGGAGCAGCGAACCACACTTGCTGTCTCTGCCTGGCCGGTTCCCCTCTCTACACTGGGATTCTCTGCCTCTAACCCTATTACAGGGGCTGAGTCACTGGCTTACTGGTGCTCTTCTATGCCGTCCCTAGGAGGGGTGTGTCACTTGAGTGGGTTGAGTCACTGACGTGATCTTCCTGTCCGGGTTGAACGTGACCCGCCCGTCCACCCATTATGCCATCATTGACTTGAACGTGACCCGCCCGTCCACCCATTATGCCATCATTGACTTGAACGTGACCCGCCCGTCCACCCATTATGCCATCATTGACTTGAACGTGACCCGCCCGTCCACCCATTATGCCATCATTGACTTGAACGTGACCCGCCCGTCCACCCATTATGCCATCATTGACTTGAACGTGACCCGCCCGTCCACCCATTATGCCATCATTGACTTGAATGTGGATGCCCGTCCACCCATTATGCCATCATTGACTTGAACGTGACCCGCCCGTCCACCCATTATGCCATCATTGACTTGAACGTGACCCGCCCGTCCACCCATTATGCCATCATTGACTTGAACGTGACCCGCCCGTCCACCCATTATGCCATCATTGACTTGAACGTGACCCGCCCGTCCACCCATTATGCCATCATTGACTTGAATGTGGATGCCCGTCCACCCATTATGCCATCATTGACTTGAACGTGACCCGCCCGTCCACCCATTATGCCATCATTGACTTGAACGTGACCCGCCCGTCCACCCATTATGCCATCATTGACTTGAACGTGACCCGCCCGTCCACCCATTATGTCATCATTGACTTGAACGTGACCCGCCCGTCCACCCATTATGTCATCATTGACTTGAATGTGACCCGCCCGTCCACCCATTATGTCATCATTGACTTGAATGTGGATGCCCGTCCACCCATTATGTCATCATTGACTTGAACGTGACCCGCCCGTCCACCCATTATGTCATCATTGACTTGAATGGGGATGCCCGTCCACCCATTATGTCATCATTGACTTGAATGGGGATGCCCGTCCACCCATTATGCCATCATTGACTTGAACGTGACCCGCCCGTCCACCCATTATGCCATCATTGACTTGAATGGGGATGCCCGTCCACCCATTATGTCATCATTGACTTGAACGTGACCCGCCCGTCCACCCATTATGCCATCATTGACTTGAACGTGACCCGCCCGTCCACCCATTATGCCATCATTGACTTGAACGTGACCCGCCCGTCCACCCATTATGTCATCATTGACTTGAACGTGACCCGCCCGTCCACCCATTATGTCATCATTGACTTGAATGTGACCCGCCCGTCCACCCATTATGTCATCATTGACTTGAATGTGGATGCCCGTCCACCCATTATGTCATCATTGACTTGAACGTGACCCGCCCGTCCACCCATTATGTCATCATTGACTTGAATGGGGATGCCCGTCCACCCATTATGTCATCATTGACTTGAATGGGGATGCCCGTCCACCCATTATGCCATCATTGACTTGAACGTGACCCGCCCGTCCACCCATTATGCCATCATTGACTTGAACGTGACCCGCCCGTCCACCCATTATGTCATCATTGACTTGATGTGACATGTGACACCGCAGTAGAGAGCTGCCAGGCACTAAGGGAATGCATGGATAGTGTCAGATACCAATGGTGTATCCCTTAAACAGGAGACAGTCAGATACCAATGGTGTATCCCTTAAACAGGAGACAGTCAGATACCAATGGTGCATCTCTTAAACAGGAGACAGTCAGATACCAATGGTGCATCCCTTAAACAGGAGACAGTCAGATACCAATGGTGCATCCCTTAAGGGAGACAGTCAGATACCAATGGTGCATCCCTTAAGGGAGACAGTCAGATACCAATGGTGCATCCCTTAAGGGAGACAGTCAGATACCAATGGTGCATCCCTTAAAAAGGAGACAGTCAGATACCAATGGTGCATCCCTTAAAAAGGAGACAGTCAGATACCAATGGTGCATCCCTTAAGGGAGACAGTCAGATACCAATGGTGCATCCCTTAAGGGAGACAGTCAGATACCAATGGTGCATCCCTTAAGGGAGACAGTCAGATACCAATGGTGCATCCCTTAAGGGAGACAGTCAGATACCAATGGTGCATCCCTTAAGGGAGACAGTCAGATACCAATGGTGCATCCCTTAAGGGAGACAGTCAGACACCAATGGTGCATCTCTTAAACAGGAGACAGTCAGACACCAATGGTGCATCTCTTAAACAGGAGACAGTCAGATACCAATGGTGCATCTCTTAAACAGGAGACAGTCAGACACCAATGGTGCATCCCTTAAGGGAGACAGTCAGATACCAATGGTGCATCCCTTAAACAGGAGACAGTCAGATACCAATGGTGCATCCCTTAAACAGGAGACAGTCAGATACCAATGGTGCATCTCTTAAAAAGGGAGACAGTCAGATACCAATGGTGCATCTCTTAAAAAGGGAGACAGTCAGATACCAATGGTGCATCCCTTAAACAGGAGACAGTCAGACACCAATGGTGCATCCCTTAAACAGGAGACAGTCAGACACCAATGGTGCATCTCTTACAGGAGACAGTCAGACACCAATGGTGCATCTCTTAAACAGGAGACAGTCAGACACCAATGGTGCATCCCTTAAGGGAGACAGTCAGATACCAATGGTGCATCCCTTAAACAGGAGACAGTCAGATACCAATGGTGCATCCCTTAAGGGAGACAGTCAGATACCAATGGTGCATCCCTTAAACAGGAGACAGTCAGACACCAATGGTGCATCCCTTAAGGGAGACAGTCAGACACCAATGGTGCATCTCTTAAACAGGAGACAGTCAGACACCAATGGTGCATCTCTTAAACAGGAGACAGTCAGACACCAATGGTGCATCTCTTAAACAGGAGACAGTCAGATATCAATGGTGCATCCCTTAAACAGGAGACAGTCAGACACCAATGGTGCATCCCTTAAACAGGAGACAGTCAGACACCAATGGTGCATCCCTTAAGGGAGACAGTCAGACACCAATGGTGCATCTCTTAAACAGGAGACAGTCAGACACCAATGGTGCATCCCTTAAACAGGAGACAGTCAGATACCAATGGTGCATCCCTTAAACAGGAGACAGTCAGACACCAATGGTGCATCCCTTAAGGGAGACAGTCAGACACCAATGGTGCATCCCTTAAACAGGAGACAGTCAGACACCAATGGTGCATCCCTTAAACAGGAGACAGTCAGATACCAATGGTGCATCCCTTAAACAGGAGACAGTCAGACACCAATGGTGCATCCCTTAAACAGGAGACAGTCAGATACCAATGGTGCATCCCTTAAGGGAGACAGTCAGATACCAATGGTGCATCCCTTAAACAGGAGACAGTCAGACACCAATGGTGCATCCCTTAAACAGGAGACAGTCAGATACCAATGGTGCATCCCTTAAGGGAGACAGTCAGATACCAATGGTGCATCCCTTAAACAGGAGACAGTCAGACACCAATGGTGCATCCCTTAAGGGAGACAGTCAGACACCAATGGTGCATCTCTTAAACAGGAGACAGTCAGACACCAATGGTGCATCCCTTAAACAGGAGACAGTCAGACACCAATGGTGCATCCCTTAAACAGGAGACAGTCAGATACCAATGGTGCATCCCTTAAACAGGAGACAGTCAGACACCAATGGTGCATCCCTTAAACAGGAGACAGTCAGACACCAATGGTGCATCCCTTAAACAGGAGACAGTCAGATACCAATGGTGCATCCCTTAAGGGAGACAGTCAGATACCAATGGTGCATCTCTTAAGGGAGACAGTCAGACACCAATGGTGCATCTCTTAAACAGGAGACAGTCAGATACCAATGGTGCATCCCTTAAGGGAGACAGTCAGACACCAATGGTGCATCTCTTAAGGGAGACAGTCAGATACCAATGGTGCATCTCTTAAAAAGGGAGACAGTCAGACACCAATGGTGCATCTCTTAAAAAGGGAGACAGTCAGATACCAATGGTGCATCTCTTAAAAAGGGAGACAGTCAGATACCAATGGTGCATCCCTTAAAAAGGGAGACAGTCAGATACCAATGGTGCATCTCTTAAACAGGAGACAGTCAGACACCAATGGGGAGAATGGGAGCATTTCTGTATACCATGAACTAATGAATGTAAGACAATTGACTGTAATGAGAAGTAGCACATTAATTCACTATACTGTAGCCTGTAGGGTGTCCAATTAAAAACTCATATTTTGACCAAGTGGGTAAAATAACTGTGTAGATAATCCTCTAAGAAATAGAAATGGTCACCAAAATGGTCCAAACGTCATGTCTCTATCATAATTAATTCACAAGTTATTGGGAGTTTTTACCCTTGTAGGATGGCCAGAATTAGGGTGACTAAATCAGTGGAGGTCAGAATTAGGGTGACTAAATCAGTGGAGGTCAGAATTAGGGTGACTAAATCAGTGGAGGCCAGAATTAGGGTGACTAAATCAGTGGAGGTCAGAATTAGGGTGACTAAATCAGTGGAGGTCAGAATTAGGGTGACTAAATCAGTGGAGGTCAGAATTAGGGTGACTAAATCAGTGGAGGTCAGAATTAGGGTGACTAAATCAGTGGAGGCCAGAATTAGGGTGACTAAATCAGTGGAGGTCAGAATTAGGGTGCCTAAATCAGTGGAGGTCAGAATTAGGGTGACTAAATCAGTGGAGGTCAGAATTAGGGTGACTAAATCAGTGGAGGCCAGAATTAGGGTGACTAAATCAGTGGAGGTCAGAATTAGGGTGACTAAATCAGTGGAGGTCAGAATTAGGGTGACTAAATCAGTGGAGGTCAGAATTAGGGTGACTAAATCAGTGGAGGTCAGAATTAGGGTGACTAAATCAATGGAGGTCAGTAGGGGTTTAACAGTACATGTACTCATACCGAACCGTTCGGTACGGGGGACCTCGGTTCGGTCCACACTGTGAACCTGAACGAATACATTAAAATAAATGTTAAAACACTACGCCTATGGATTAAATCTGAGCTGAAAAAAACATGTCAGTCTATTCGGTTAAATGACTAGAGCCTGTCCTATCGCACGTTATAAATCAAAATTCTAATTTGAATCTTAATCTTTCAAACTGTTCCTTTGTGAGGCACAGACAGGAAGTAGATCTGTTCGATGGCGAGTGGTGGGGTCGTCTCCCCTCCGCACTCAAGCAGCCCTTGGCAGCTTATTCTGACAGGGACAAAGACATTACAAGAGCAATAGGTATATTTGAGGATTTCCGTTATGAAAATGTGGTGCCGAACATTTGACCGGCAGCATTTTAATTTACCGGACATATGAGACATTTACCAGACCCATAATGCATTGGGGGCGTAACCTGATTGGGTCGTCCACCCACGGTGCTCAGGGGCGTCCACCCACGGCGTGTCCACCCCCGGTGCTCGGGGGCGTCCACCCACGGTGCTCGGCGGCGTCCACCCACGGTGCTCGGCGGCGTCCACCCACGGTGCTCGGCGGCGTCCACCCACGGTGCTCGGGGGCGTCCACCCACGGTGCTCGGGGGCGTGCACCCACGGTGCTCGGGGGCGTGCACCCACGGTGCTCAGGGGCGTCCACCCACGGTCCCACGGTGCTCGGGGGCGTCCACCCACTGTACTCAGGGGCGTCCACCCACGGTGCTCAGGGGCGTCCACCCACGGTCCCACGGTGCTCGGGGGCGTCCACCCACGGTCCCACGGTGCTCAGGGGCGTCCACCCACGGTGCTCAGGGGCGTCCACCCACGGTGCTCAGGGGCGTCCACCCACGGTCCCACGGTGCTCGGGGGCGTCCACCCACGGTGCTCAGGGGCGTCCACCCACGGTCCCACGGTGCTCGGGGGCGTCCACCCACGGTACTCAGGGGCGTCCACCCACGGTACTCAGGGGCGTCCACCCACGGTACTCAGGGGCGTCCACCCACGGTGCTCAGGGGCGTCCACCCACGGTGCTCAGGGGCGTCCACCCACGGTGCTCAGGGGCGTCCACCCACGGTCCCACGGTGCTCGGGGGCGTCCACCCACGGTACTCAGGGGCGTCCACCCACGGTACTCAGGGGCGTCCACCCACGGTATGACAGAAATCACTTTATATTAACAGAACATGCAAGTGGAGGATACAACGCCTCGTGTCCTTAACGAATTGAGACGCATTTTGAAGATGTTAAAATAGCTGCCCCTGTTCCTCAGCCAATAAGAAGAGTAACAAACAGCTACATCACTAGTCTATGTATACGAGGCAAGTGAGTTTCAATTTGGGGAAGCGCCTGTTCGCTTTTCAATCACGCTAGGTAGGCTACTCCAGATATTTCACTCTATGTATCAACCACTGTTTGAGGAGCACGCAGCCTCTCGCTGCCCGACAGGTAATATTCCACCCAATCTCTGTATGCCATTGGCTCTCCAACCCTGTTCCTGCAGCTACCCAGCGCTTAATTTGGGAACCCAGTATGAAATCTTTTCACAACTAAACATATTTCATTAAACGGGTGACAGCCCCTCTGTGTGCTTGAGAAAGGAACAAAGGAGTTAAGGGGAGATGGAAACACAGTGGTGCGATATTTTGTACCTAAAAAGATAATGTGTCAGCCTATTAATTGTGAAAGTATACAAATTCCCTATAATTGTAGGCTAACTCTGTAAACTGCCCTGCACCAATCAATGAACCAACAGCATTGCCTACAGTGGTTCTCCCCTTAAAGGTTTTGAGTTTATGCCACGACCGTTTGTGGTAGATGGTGGCAGAATGATGCAACGACAGAATGACTCAAACTATCACAAGTTATAACGCTGATCTATCGCTAGTCTAAACTGTGGCACAAATTTACTATCTTTTTTTGTAAATTAATGGAGGCGTTTTCAGTCGGAGAGTCTCTCTTCTCTGGCACTAGAGTCCTGCTCCAGGCAACAACAACAAAAGTTGAGTTGAGAGAGAACTTGGGGGAATTATAGTTCACATGGGGAGTGATGATTTTCAAAACTAGGCACGGTGGCCTTTTGGTTTCTCTCCCTCTAAAAACAGAAATAAATTATTCTACATAACAAACTGGCTTTATTTACCACAGTGTGAAAGACTGATAGCCGCTGAGTTTCGAGAGCCAATCGGTTACCCAACAAAATATCATCAACTTATTTTAGCCTAATTGTTTCCAGGACTACGGGCTATTATTCCTCTCATCCTCCCTGCATTCATTCATTTGTCTGCTTGTCTATTCAACATTTGGCTAAAAAGAAACCACGTCATGAATTAAGAACCAATATATATATTTCTCTCTAAAGGTTTTACATTTCTGACTCAATATCACAGACCAGATTTACCATAACGAAGAGGGAAAAAAATGCATCAACCCCTACAAATATATTAATTTATTATTAACCCTGTATTATAAATCGTATAATAGATGTTAATGTAGAATCCTCCAAGCCTTTAAATTTAATTAGAGATAAGGATATTTTATTGATCTGCCAGTATTTAACATTTAGACGGCAGCTCTTAATGAGTTCCGAGAGCCGTGTCATACCAATTATTATTGGATTATTCACCATGGCAACCACTTGTTAGTATAAAAATAAAAATAAACGTATTTCACAGTTCGGTTGGCTTTCGTGGAGATCAGACCATTTTTAATTTGCAGCGATATATTTTTATCGAATTCAATAGTATATTTGTATCACTTGTAGATGTTGTGTTTTTATTTACAGTAGTGACGGACAGCTGGAGGCATTTTGAAAACATGTTTTCAAACACTTGTTTTTCCACAAGTGTAGCAGGTCGTGAACTCTGCAAACAACGTTTCCATGATGGGCTATTAGCAGGATCATCGGCTCTTTATTCATTTAAAAAAAGGACAGTCTAATAGCACACTTTAGGTGTGAAAAATCCCCCCCCAACTTGCATTAAGTCCTCTAAAGTCTTACATTTCTAACTCAAAACCTCACGCAACCGCAAAATGTCAGATAAAGCCTATGTACAGAGTTTGATCATCAACATCTTTATGCTTTCGTTAATAAAATAATGATAAAAATACTGCAAATGGAGATGTTTATTTCAACAACTGTACAGTTCAGCTACATTTTAGTAGCTCCACGACCACGGGTTAAACCTTGCTGAGATGATCAATGTATTTGTTGTATTGTCAGTTTCTCAAGCCAAAACGTCGATGGCCTTCACCAGTTCATCTTTGCTTGTAGGCTTGGCAGAGTCATGGATTAATGATTTCAGTTGATGCCAAACAGGTTGGATTGAGTATAAAAAAAATCAGGAGACCTACATGTAGAGATGAAAAATATATATTTGTAGATATACTGAAGATATACAATATTGAAGTAGGCCTTTATGCCAAAAAGTAAGTTATGCTACAACAGATCCAGTAAAAAAAAATGGAACAGAAAAAACATAATACTAATCAAATAAATTAAACTACTTTTCAAAACAAAAATCTATCCCATATAGTCTGTTCTAACAAAAAAAAGGTTTTAAAAAGTCTCTAGTACAGCCAATATTAAAAACTGTCAAATGCATTCATGAATTAAAAATCGCTTTAGCCGGCATGTTGCGGTTTATTGATTGTTTCATTATTCACGGCTCCCTTTGTTATTTAGTTTTATAACTAAAACGCTTCACTGTATTTAATGACATGGATGACTTGTATGCTGTGATGACATGCACAAATTAATGATTGATGGATGTACTGCATATTGAAGAAGGCCTTTATGCCAATAAGTAAATTATGCTAAAACAGCTACAGTAAGAAATGCATGTTAGTTTTTCTTGGAATAGAAACACCATAATATTAATCAAATTAATTAAGCTACATTTCTAAAAAAATATATCTCATAGCGTCTGTTCTATTCACGGCTCCCTTTGACTCTTAGCCTCTACAGCTCCATGTCATTTCAATAACTTAGCTTCTCAAAGATGCCCTCTGGTGGGCAGAGTAGCACTAACTACCATTAATGGCAACAATGGCTGACACTTAAATAACGTGACATAGAATTTTTGCGGCAGCCAGCAAGCTGTGCTGCAGTACGACGCAACTGTTAAAGGAAGAACCCATTGGCCTATTGTTGTCTCCCAAGACTCATAAATACAAAGTTTGGAGCATAAGAGAACCAGTCCATCCTGTATGCATAATAATGCAGTCTACACTCAAAGGCAATCGCTACAATTTAAGTTGACAATTTGTTATAGGCTAGAACAATTATGTACCAATAGACATCAGTTTTGTTTCATGTTTTTTCTGCCATGCGTAATATGCGGCAGGCTATTTATTGTCTAACGGCACAATCATTACAATTCATGTTTTTATATGGGGGGGGGGGGGGGGGGCTTGGGCTCACATACAGTACCAGTCAAAAGTTTGGACACACCTACTCATTACAGGGTTTTTCTTTATTTGTACTATTTTCTACATTTTAGAATAATAGTGAAGACATCAAAACTATGAAATGACACATTTGGATATGAGGATTAGCTGTCCTGCATGCAACTTTTGACAGTAGCTATGCCTGTGCATTCTGAGAAGACATAAGAAAAGAAAATAGCGTATCTAAACCAGGTAAGTTGTGTGTAATTTTGCCATAGTGTTTCTTTGTCATAACCCAAGGTTGCATGCCAAATTGTTGCTGAACCGGAAAATAGACCAAGTGTAATTCAAGATTCAAGAACACACGATCCAGCAGCGGTGGCCTCCGCAGCTCGAGCCTGCCTCTGCGCTTGACTTTCCAACGGTCGTTGTGAGAGTCAGTCAGTTGGTTAACAGTGGAGGCCAGCCGGAGAAGGAACCAAAAAGTTCAAAATAGGTCATTGTAGCTATTGTATTTGTAGTAGTGTATTTCATTGCAGTAGCTAATTAGTTTGACATTTTATCTAGCTTCATTTCTGGACTGTTCATGGTTGTTGTCAAAGTCTGTAAACGTCAGCTAATGTTAGCTCGCTAGCTATCTTAGCTAACTGTTAGAGCAGAGGTAGGTAGCTAAGTCAATAGGTTTAGGGTCTAGCCAATGTGATATTTAAGTAGCTAATTGAGCTAGCTAGTGTTCTTGTTTGTAAAACATTGGTAGTCTAGCTAAGACTAGGCAAGAAAGCCCCCGGTTAACATAGCTAGCTAGCTAACAGTCACAGTTAGGGCTCTCGATGGTGCAGCTGTAAAACTTAGAGGATCTGGGGACCAGTGCCACATTTTTTTCAGTCTCCCGTCTTGGTGTGTTTGGACCATGATAGTTTGTTGGTGATGTGGACACCAAGGAACTTGAAGCCCTCGACCCGCTCCCATACAGCCCCGTCGATGTGAATTCGGCCTTCCTTTTCCTATAGTCCACAATCAGCTCGTTTATCTTGCTCACATTGAGGGAGAGGTTGTCGTCCTGGCACCACACTGTCAGGTCTCTGACCTCCTCCCTATAGGCTGTCTCATTGTTGTCGGTGATCAGGCCTACCATCGTTGTGTCGTCAGAAAACTTAATGGTGTTGGAGTCGTGCTTGGCCATGCAGTCATGGATGAACAGGGAGTACAGGAGGGGACTGAGCACGTACCCCTGAGGGGCCCCCGATGTGAGGGTAGTAATGAAGGAACATAATGTGATCTGAGCAGTGGTGTAAAGTACTTAAGTAAAAATACCCCAAAAAACTACTTAAGTAGTTCTTTAAAGTATCTGTACTTTACTATTTATATTTTTGGCAACTTTTCCTTCACTACCTTCCTAAATACAATAATGTACTTTTTACACCATACATTTTTCCTGACACCCAAAAGTACTTGTTACATTTTGACAGGAAAATGGTCCAATTCACACACTTATCAAGAGAACATCCCTGGTCATCCCTACTGCCTCTGACCTGGCAGACTCACTAAACACAAATGCTTTGTTTGTAAATTATGTCTGAGTGTTGAAGTGTGCCTCTGGCTATCCATTAATAAAAATCAAAAAAACATTGTACAGTCTGGTTTGCTTAATATAAGGAATTTAAAATGATTTATACTTTTACTTTTGATACTTAAGTACTTTAGTAAATCCATTTACTTTTGATACTTAAATAGTATTTACTAGGTGACTTTTACTTGAGTCATTTTCTATTAAAGGTATCTTTACTTTTACTCAAGTATGAGAATTTAGTACTTTTCCCACCACTGGATTGACAGAGCCGTAATGAAGGAACATAACGATGTGATCTGAGTGATGGAGCAGTAATGAAGGAACATAACGATGTGATCTGAGTGATGGAGCAGTAATGAAGGAACATAACGATGTGATCTGAGTGATGGAGCAATAATGAAGGAACATAACGATGTGATCTGAGTGATGGAGCAGTAATGAAGGAACATAACGATGTGATCTGAGTGATGGAGCAGTAATGAAGGAACATAACGATGTGATCTGAGTGATGGAGCAGTAATGAAGGAACATAACGATGTGATCTGAGTGATGGAGCATAACGATGTGATCTGAGTGATGGAGCAGTAATGAAGGAACATAACGATGTGATCTGAGTGATGGAGCATTAATGAAGGAACATAACGATGTGATCTGAGTGACGGAGCAGTAATGAAGGAACATAACGATGTGATCTGAGTGACGGAGCATTAAAGAAGGAACATAACGATGTGATCTGAGTGATGGAGCAGTAATGAAGGAACATAACGATGTGATCTGAGTGATGGAGCAGTAATGAAGGAACATAACGATGTGATCTGAGTGATGGAGCAGTAATGAAGGAACATAACGATGTGATCTGAGTGACGGAGCAGTAATGAAGGAACATAACGATGTGATCTGAGTGACGGAGCAGTAATGAAGGAACATAACGATGTGATCTGAGTGACGGAGCAGTAATGAAGGAACATAACGATGTGATCTGAGTGACGGAGCAGTAATGAAGGAACATAACGATGTGATCTGAGTGATGGAGCATTAATGAAGGAACATAACGATGTGATCTGAGTGACGGAGCAGTAATGAAGGAACATAACGATGTGATCTGAGTGACGGAGCATTAAAGAAGGAACATAACGATGTGATCTGAGTGACGGAGCATTAATGAAGGAACATAACGATGTGATCTGAGTGATGGAGCATAACGATGTGATCTGAGTGATGGAGCAGTAATGAAGGAACATAACGATGTGATCTGAGTGATGGAGCAGTAATGAAGGAACATAACGATGTGATCTGAGTGATGGAACATAACGATGTGATCTGAGTGACGGAGCATTAATGAAGGAACATAACGATGTGATCTGAGTGACGGAGCATTAATGAAGGAACATAACGATGTGATCTGAGTGATGGAGCATTAATGAAGGAACATAACGATGTGATCTGAGTGATGGAGCATTAATGAAGGAACATAACGATGTGATCTGAGTGATGGAGCAGTAATGAAGGAACATAACGATGTGATCTGAGTGATGGAGCAGTAATGAAGGAACATAACGATGTGATCTGAGTGATGGAGCAGTAATGAAGGAACATAACGATGTGATCTGAGTGACGGAGCAGTAATGAAGGAACATAACGATGTGATCTGAGTGATGGAGCAGTAATGAAGGAACATAACGATGTGATCTGAGTGATGGAACATAACGATGTGATCTGAGTGATGGAGCAGTAATGAAGGAACATAACGATGTGATCTGAGTGATGGAGCATAACGATGTGATCTGAGTGACGGAGAATTAATGAAGGAACATAACGATGTGATCTGAGTGATGGAACATAACGATGTGATCTGAGTGACGGAGCAGTAATGAAGGAACATAACGATGTGATCTGAGTGATGGAACATAACGATGTGATCTGAGTGATGGAACATAACGATGTGATCTGAGTGATGGAACATAACGATGTGATCTGAGTGATGGAGCAGTAATGAAGGAACATAACGATGTGATCTGAGTGATGGAGCATTAATGATGGAACATAACGATGTGATCTGAGTGATGGAGCAGTAATGAAGGAACATAATGATGTGATCTGAGTGATGGAGCATTAATGATGGAACATAACGATGTGATCTGAGTGATGGAGCAGTAATGAAGGAACATAACGATGTGATCTGAGTGATGGAGCAGTAATGAAGGAACATAACGATGTGATCTGAGTGATGGAGCAGTAATGAAGGAACATAACGATGTGATCTGAGTGATGGAGCCGTAATGAAGGAACATAACGATGTGATCTGAGTGACGGAGCATTAATGAAGGAACATAACGATGTGATCTGAGTGATGGAGCAGTAATGAAGGAACATAACGATGTGATCTGAGTGACGGAGCCATAATGAAGGAACATAACGATGTGATCTGAGTGATGGAGCAATAATGAAGGAACATAACGATGTGATCTGAGTGATGGAACATAACGATGTGATCTGAGTGATGGAGCAGTAATGAAGGAACATAACGATGTGATCTGAGTGATGGAACATAACGATGTGATCTGAGTGACAGAGCCGTAATGAAGGAACATAACGATGTGATCTGAGTGACGGAGCAGTAATGAAGGAACATAACGATGTGATCTGAGTGATGGAACATAACGATGTGATCTGAGTGATGGAGCATAACGATGTGATCTGAGTGATGGAACATAACGATGTGATCTGAGTGATGGAGCATAACGATGTGATCTGAGTGATGGAGCATAACGATGTGATCTGAGTGATGGAGCATAACGATGTGATCTGAGTGATGGAACATAACGATGTGATCTGAGTGATGGAACATAACGATGTGATCTGAGTGATGGAGCATTAATGAAGGAACATAACGATGTGATCTGAGTGATGGAGCCATAATGAAGGACCATAACGATGTGATCTGAGTGATGGAGCATTAATGAAGGAACATAACGATGTGATCTGAGTGATGGAACATAACGATGTGATCTGAGTGATGGAGCATTAATGAAGGACCATAACGATGTGATCTGAGTGATGGAGCAGTAATGAAGGACCATAACGATGTGATCTGAGTGATGGAGCATTAATGAAGGAACATAACGATGTGATCTGAGTGATGGAGCATAACGATGTGATCTGAGTGATGGAGACATAATGAAGGAACATAACGATGTGATCTGAGTGATGGACCATAACGATGTGATCTGAGTGATGGAGCCGTAATGAAGGAACATAACGATGTGATCTGAGTGATGGAGCATTAATGAAGGACCATAACGATGTGATCTGAGTGATGGAGCCGTAATGAAGGAACATAACGATGTGATCGGAGTGACGGAGCATTAATGAAGGAACATAACGATGTGATCTGAGTGATGGAGCATTAATGAAGGACCATAACGATGTGATCTGAGTGATGGAGCAGTAATGAAGGAACATAACGATGTGATCTGAGTGATGGAGCAATAATGAAGGAACATAACGATGTGATCTGAGTGATGGAACATAACGATGTGATCTGAGTGATGGAGCAGTAATGATGGAACATAACGATGTGATCTGAGTGATGGAGCATTAATGAAGGAACATAACGATGTGATCTGAGTGATGGAACATAACGATGTGATCTGAGTGATGGAGCAGTAATGATGGAACATAACGATGTGATCTGAGTGATGGAGCAGTAATGATGGAACATAACGATGTGATCTGAGTGACGGAGCAGTAATGATGGAACATAACGATGTGATCTGAGTGACGGAGCAGTAATGATGGAACATAACGATGTGATCTGAGTGATGGAGCATTAATGAAGGAACATAACGATGTGATCTGAGTGACGGAGCAGTAATGAAGGAACATAACGATGTGATCTGAGTGATGGAGCCGTAATGAAGGAACATAACGATGTGATCTGAGTGATGGAGCAGTAATGAAGGAACATAACAATGTGATCTGAGTGATGGAGCATTAATGAAGGAACATAACGATGTGATCGGAGTGACGGAGCAGTAATGAAGGAACATAACGATGTGATCTGAGTGATGAAGCAGTAATGAAGGAACATAACGATGTGATCTGAGTGATGGAGCATTAATGAAGGAACATAACGATGTGATCTGAGTGACGGAGCATTAATGAAGGAACATAACGATGTGATCTGAGTGATGGAGCATAACGATGTGATCTGAGTGACGGAGCAGTAATGAAGGAACATAACGATGTGATCTGAGTGACGGAGCAGTAATGAAGGAACATAACGATGTGATCTGAGTGATGGAGCAGTAATGAAGGAACATAACGATGTGATCTGAGTGATGGAGCAGTAATGAAGGAACATAACGATGTGATCGGAGTGACGGAGCAGTAATGAAGGAACATAACGATGTGATCTGAGTGACGGAGCAGTAATGAAGGAACATAACGATGTGATCGGAGTGACGGAGCAGTAATGAAGGAACATAACGATGTGATCTGAGTGACGGAGCAGTAATGAAGGAACATAACGATGTGATCTGAGTGATGGAGCAGTAATGAAGGAACATAACGATGTGATCTGAGTGACGGAGCAGTAATGAAGGAACATAACGATGTGATCTGAGTGACGGAGCAGTAATGAAGGAACATAACGATGTGATCTGAGTGATGGAGCAGTAATGAAGGAACATAACGATGTGATCTGAGTGACGGAGCATTAATGAAGGAACATAACGATGTGATCGGAGTGATGGAGCATAACGATGTGATCTGAGTGATGGAGCATTAATGAAGGAACATAACGATGTGATCTGAGTGATGGAGCATTAATGAAGGAACATAACGATGTGATCTGAGTGATGGAGCATTAATGAAGGAACATAACGATGTGATCTGAGTGATGGAGCAGTAATGAAGGAACATAACGATGTGATCTGAGTGACGGAGCCATAATGAAGGAACATAACGATGTGATCTGAGTGATGGAGCAGTAATGAAGGAACATAACGATGTGATCTGAGTGATGGAGCAGTAATGAAGGAACATAACGATGTGATCTGAGTGATGGAACATAACGATGTGATCTGAGTGATGGAGCATAACGATGTGATCTGAGTGATGGAGCATAACGATGTGATCTGAGTGATGGAGCATAACGATGTGATCTGAGTGATGGAGCATAACGATGTGATCTGAGTGATGGAGCATAACGATGTGATCTGAGTGATGGAACATAACGATGTGATCTGAGTGATGGAACATAACGATGTGATCTGAGTGATGGAGCATTAATGAAGGAACATAACGATGTGATCTGAGTGACGGAGACATAATGAAGGAACATAACGATGTGATCTGAGTGATGGAGCCATAATGAAGGACCATAACGATGTGATCTGAGTGATGGAGCATTAATGAAGGAACATAACGATGTGATCTGAGTGACGGAGACATAATGAAGGACCATAACGATGTGATCTGAGTGATGGAGCATTAATGAAGGAACATAACGATGTGATCTGAGCGATGGAGCATAACGATGTGATCTGAGTGATGGAGACATAATGAAGGAACATAACGATGTGATCTGAGTGATGGAGCAGTAATGAAGGAACATAACGATGTGATCTGAGTGATGGAGCAGTAATGAAGGAACATAACGATGTGATCTGAGTGATGGAGCATTAATGAAGGAACATAACGATGTGATCTGAGTGATGGAGCCGTAATGAAGGAACATAACGATGTGATCTGAGTGATGGAGCATTAATGAAGGACCATAACGATGTGATCTGAGTGATGGAGCCGTAATGAAGGAACATAACGATGTGATCTGAGTGATGGAGCATTAATGAAGGACCATAACGATGTGATCTGAGTGATGGAGCAGTAATGAAGGAACATAACGATGTGATCTGAGTGATGGAGCATTAATGAAGGAACATAACGATGTGATCTGAGTGATGGAGCATTAATGAAGGAACATAACGATGTGATCTGAGTGATGGAGCATTAATGAAGGACCATAACGATGTGATCTGAGTGATGGAGCAGTAATGAAGGAACATAACGATGTGATCTGAGTGATGGAGCAATAATGAAGGAACATAACGATGTGATCTGAGTGATGGAGCCGTAATGAAGGAACATAACGATGTGATCTGAGTGATGAAGCAGTAATGAAGGAACATAACGATGTGATCTGAGTGACGGAGCATTAATGAAGGAACATAACGATGTGATCTGAGTGATGGAACATAACGATGTGATCTGAGTGATGGAGCAGTAATGATGGAACATAACGATGTGATCTGAGTGACGGAGCAATAATGATGGAACATAACGATGTGATCTGAGTGACGGAGCAGTAATGATGGAACATAACGATGTGATCTGAGTGATGGAGCATTAATGAAGGAACATAACGATGTGATCTGAGTGACGGAGCAGTAATGAAGGAACATAACGATGTGATCTGAGTGATGGAGCAGTAATGAAGGAACATAACGATGTGATCTGAGTGATGGAGCATTAATGAAGGAACATAACGATGTGATCGGAGTGACGGAGCAGTAATGAAGGAACATAACGATGTGATCTGAGTGATGAAGCAGTAATGAAGGAACATAACGATGTGATCTGAGTGACGGAGCATTAATGAAGGAACATAACGATGTGATCTGAGTGATGGAGCATAACGATGTGATCTGAGTGACGGAGCAGTAATGAAGGAACATAACGATGTGATCTGACTGACGGAGCAGTAATGAAGGAACATAACGATGTGATCTGAGTGATGGAGCAGTAATGAAGGAACATAACGATGTGATCTGAGTGATGGAGCAGTAATGAAGGAACATAACGATGTGATCGGAGTGACGGAGCAGTAATGAAGGAACATAACGATGTGATCTGAGTGACGGAGCAGTAATGAAGGAACATAACGATGTGATCGGAGTGACGGAGCAGTAATGAAGGAACATAACGATGTGATCTGAGTGACGGAGCAGTAATGAAGGAACATAACGATGTGATCTGAGTGATGGAGCAGTAATGAAGGAACATAACGATGTGATCTGAGTGACGGAGCATTAATGAAGGAACATAACGATGTGATCGGAGTGATGGAGCATAACGATGTGATCTGAGTGATGGAGCATTAATGAAGGAACATAACGATGTGATCTGAGTGATGGAGCATTAATGAAGGAACATAACGATGTGATCTGAGTGATGGAGCATTAATGAAGGAACATAACGATGTGATCTGAGTGATGGAGCATAACGATGTGATCTGAGTGATGGAGCATTAATGAAGGAACATAACGATGTGATCTGAGTGATGGAGCATTAATGAAGGAACATAACGATGTGATCTGAGTGATGGAGCATTAATGAAGGAACATAACGATGTGATCTGAGTGATGGAGCATAACGATGTGATCTGAGTGATGGAGCAGTAATGAAGGAACATAACGATGTGATCTGAGTGATGGAGCATTAATGAAGGAACATAACGATGTGATCTGAGTGATGGAGCATAACGATGTGATCTGAGTGATGAAGCAGTAATGAAGGAACATAACGATGTGATCTGAGTGATGGAGCAGTAATGAAGGAACATAACGATGTGATCTGAGTGATGGAGCATAACGATGTGATCTGAGTGACGGAGCAGTAATGAAGGAACATAACGATGTGATCTGAGTGATGGAGCAGTAATGAAGGAACATGACGATGTGATCTGAGTGATGGAACCATAATGAAGGAACATAACGATGTGATCTGAGTGACGGAGCAGTAATGAAGGAACATAACGATGTGATCTGAGTGATGGAGCATAACGATGTGATCTGAGTGATGAAGCAGTAATGAAGGAACATAACGATGTGATCTGAGTGATGGAGCAGTAATGAAGGAACATAACGATGTGATCTGAGTGACGGAGCAGTAATGAAGGAACATAACGATGTGATCTGAGTGATGGAGCAGTAATGAAGGAACATGACGATGTGATCTGAGTGATGGAACCATAATGAAGGAACATAACGATGTGATCTGAGTGACGGAGCAGTAATGAAGGAACATAACGATGTGATCTGAGTGATGGAACATAACGATGTGATCTGAGTGACGGAGCAGTAATGATGGAACATAACGATGTGATCTGAGTGATGGAGCATTAATGAAGGAACATAACGATGTGATCTGAGTGATGGAGCATTAATGAAGGAACATAACGATGTGATCTGAGTGACGGAGCAGTAATGAAGGAACATAACGATGTGATCTGAGTGACGGAGCAGTAATGAAGGAACATAACGATGTGATCTGAGTGATGAAGCAGTAATGAAGGAACATAACGATGTGATCTGAGTGATGGAGCAGTAATGAAGGAACATAACGATCTGATCTGAGTGATGGAGCAGTAATGAAGGAACATAACGATGTGATCTGAGTGATGGAGCATTAATGAAGGAACATAACGATGTGATCGGAGTGATGGAGCATAACGATGTGATCTGAGTGATGGAGCATTAATGAAGGAACATAACGATGTGATCTGAGTGATGGAGCAGTAATGAAGGAACATAACGATGTGATCTGAGTGATGGAGCAGTAATGATGGAACATAACGATGTGATCTGAGTGATGGAGCAGTAATGAAGGAACATAACGATGTGATCTGAGTGATGGAGCAATAATGAAGGAACATAACGATGTGATCTGAGTGATGGAACATAACGATGTGATCTGAGTGATGGAGCAGTAATAAAGGAACATAACGATGTGATCTGAGTGATGGAGCCGTAATGAAGGAACATAACGATGTGATCTGAGTGACAGAGCCGTAATGAAGGAACATAACGATGTGATCTGAGTGACGGAGCATTAATGAAGGAACATAACGATGTGATCTGAGTGATGGAGCAGTAATTAAGGAACATAACGATGTGATCTGAGTGATGGAGCCATAATGAAGGAACATAACGATGTGATCTGAGTGATGGAGCATTAATGAAGGACCATAACGATGTGATCTGAGTGATGGAGCATTAATGAAGGACCATAACGATGTGATCGGAGTGATGGAGCAGTAATGAAGGAACATAACGATGTGATCGGAGTGACGGAGCATTAATGAAGGAACATAACGATGTGATCGGAGTGACGGAGCAGTAATGAAGGAACATAACGATGTGATCTGAGTGACGAAGCAGTAATGAAGGAACATAACGATGTGATCTGAGTGATGGAGCCGTAATGAAGGAACATAACGATGTGATCTGAGTGATGGAGCAGTAATGAAGGAACATAACGATGTGATCTGAGTGATGGAGCATTAATGAAGGACCATAACGATGTGATCTGAGTGATGAAGCATTAATGAAGGACCATAACGATGTGATCTGAGTGATGGAGCAGTAATGAAGGAACATAACGATCTGATCTGAGTAATGGAGCAGTAATGAAGGAACATAACGATGTGATCTGAGTGATGGAGCATTAATGAAGGAACATAACGATGTGATCGGAGTGATGGAGCATAACGATGTGATCTGAGTGATGGAGCATTAATGAAGGAACATAACGATGTGATCTGAGTGATGGAGCAGTAATGAAGGAACATAACGATGTGATCTGAGTGATGGAGCAGTAATGATGGAACATAACGATGTGATCTGAGTGATGGAGCAGTAATGAAGGAACATAACGATGTGATCTGAGTGATGGAGCAATAATGAAGGAACATAACGATGTGATCTGAGTGATGGAACATAACGATGTGATCTGAGTGATGGAGCAGTAATAAAGGAACATAACGATGTGATCTGAGTGATGGAGCCGTAATGAAGGAACATAACGATGTGATCTGAGTGACAGAGCCGTAATGAAGGAACATAACGATGTGATCTGAGTGACGGAGCATTAATGAAGGAACATAACGATGTGATCTGAGTGATGGAGCAGTAATTAAGGAACATAACGATGTGATCTGAGTGATGGAGCCATAATGAAGGAACATAACGATGTGATCTGAGTGATGGAGCATTAATGAAGGACCATAACGATGTGATCTGAGTGATGGAGCATTAATGAAGGACCATAACGATGTGATCGGAGTGATGGAGCAGTAATGAAGGAACATAACGATGTGATCGGAGTGACGGAGCATTAATGAAGGAACATAACGATGTGATCGGAGTGACGGAGCAGTAATGAAGGAACATAACGATGTGATCTGAGTGACGAAGCAGTAATGAAGGAACATAACGATGTGATCTGAGTGATGGAGCCGTAATGAAGGAACATAACGATGTGATCTGAGTGATGGAGCAGTAATGAAGGAACATAACGATGTGATCTGAGTGATGGAGCATTAATGAAGGACCATAACGATGTGATCTGAGTGATGAAGCATTAATGAAGGACCATAACGATGTGATCTGAGTGATGGAGCAGTAATGAAGGAACATAACGATGTGATCTGAGTGATGGAGCATAACGATGTGATCTGAGTGATGGAGCAGTAATGAAGGAACATAACGATGTGATCTGAGTGATGGAGCATTAATGAAGGAACATAACGATGTGATCGGAGTGATGGAGCATAACGATGTGATCTGAGTGATGGAGCATTAATGAAGGAACATAACGATGTGATCTGAGTGATGGAGCAGTAATGAAGGAACATAACGATGTGATCTGAGTGATGGAGCAGTAATGAAGGAACATAACGATGTGATCTGAGTGATGGAGCATAACGATGTGATCTGAGTGATGGAGCATTAATGAAGGAACATAACGATGTGATCTGAGTGATGGAGCAGTAATGAAGGAACGTAACGATGTGATCTGAGTGATGGAGCAGTAATGAAGGAACATAACGATGTGATCTGAGTGATGGAGCAGTAATGAAGGAACATAACGATGTGATCTGAGTGATGGAGCAGTAATGAAGGAACATAACGATGTGATCTGAGTGACGGAGCAGTAATGAAGGAACATAACGATGTGATCTGAGTGATGGAGCATAACGATGTGATCTGAGTGATGGAGCAGTAATGAAGGAACATAACGATGTGATCTGAGTGATGGAGCAGTAATGAAGGAACATAACGATGTGATCTGAGTGATGGAGCAGTAATGAAGGAACATAACGATGTGATCTGAGTGATGGAGCAGTAATGAAGGAACATAACGATGTGATCTGAGTGATGGAACATAACGATGTGATCTGAGTGATGGAGCAGTAATGAAGGAACATAACGATGTGATCTGAGTGATGGAGCATTAATGAAGGAACATAACGATGTGATCTGAGTGATGGAGCAGTAATGAAGGAACATAACGATGTGATCTGAGTGATGGAGCCGTAATGAAGGAACATAACGATGTGATCTGAGTGACGGAGCATTAATGAAGGAACATAACGATGTGATCTGAGTGATGGAGCAGTAATGAAGGAACATAACGATGTGATCTGAGTGATGGAGCATTAATGAAGGAACATAACGATGTGATCTGAGTGACGGAGCCGTAATGAAGGAACATAACGATGTGATCTGAGTGATGGAGCAGTAATGAAGGAACATAACGATGTGATCTGAGTGACGGAGCCATAATGAAGGAACATAACGATGTGATCTGAGTGATGGAGCAATAATGAAGGAACATAACGATGTGATCTGAGTGATGGAACATAACGATGTGATCTGAGTGATGGAGCAGTAATGAAGGAACATAACGATGTGATCTGAGTGATGGAACATAACGATGTGATCTGAGTGACAGAGCCGTAATGAAGGAACATAACGATGTGATCTGAGTGACGGAGCAGTAATGAAGGAACATAACGATGTGATCTGAGTGATGGAACATAACGATGTGATCTGAGTGATGGAGCATAACGATGTGATCTGAGTGATGGAACATAACGATGTGATCTGAGTGATGGAGCATAACGATGTGATCTGAGTGATGGAGCATAACGATGTGATCTGAGTGATGGAGCATAACGATGTGATCTGAGTGATGGAACATAACGATGTGATCTGAGTGATGGAACATAACGATGTGATCTGAGTGATGGAGCATTAATGAAGGAACATAACGATGTGATCTGAGTGATGGAGCCATAATGAAGGACCATAACGATGTGATCTGAGTGATGGAGCATTAATGAAGGAACATAACGATGTGATCTGAGTGATGGAACATAACGATGTGATCTGAGTGATGGAGCATTAATGAAGGACCATAACGATGTGATCTGAGTGATGGAGCAGTAATGAAGGACCATAACGATGTGATCTGAGTGATGGAGCATTAATGAAGGAACATAACGATGTGATCTGAGTGATGGAGCATAACGATGTGATCTGAGTGATGGAGACATAATGAAGGAACATAACGATGTGATCTGAGTAAAGGAGCAGTAATGAAGGAACATAACGATGTGATCTGAGTGATGGAGCAGTAATGAAGGAACATAACGATGTGATCTGAGTGATGGAGCATTAATGAAGGACCATAACGATGTGATCTGAGTGATGGAGCCGTAATGAAGGAACATAACGATGTGATCTGAGTGATGGAGCATTAATGAAGGACCATAACGATGTGATCTGAGTGATGGAGCCGTAATGAAGGAACATAACGATGTGATCTGAGTGATGGAGCATTAATGAAGGACCATAACGATGTGATCTGAGTGATGGAGCCGTAATGAAGGAACATAACGATGTGATCGGAGTGACGGAGCATTAATGAAGGAACATAACGATGTGATCTGAGTGATGGAGCATTAATGAAGGACCATAACGATGTGATCTGAGTGATGGAGCAGTAATGAAGGAACATAACGATGTGATCTGAGTGATGGAGCAATAATGAAGGAACATAACGATGTGATCTGAGTGATGGAACATAACGATGTGATCTGAGTGATGGAGCAGTAATGATGGAACATAACGATGTGATCTGAGTGATGGAGCATTAATGAAGGAACATAACGATGTGATCTGAGTGATGGAACATAACGATGTGATCTGAGTGATGGAGCAGTAATGATGGAACATAACGATGTGATCTGAGTGATGGAGCAGTAATGATGGAACATAACGATGTGATCTGAGTGACGGAGCAGTAATGATGGAACATAACGATGTGATCTGAGTGACGGAGCAGTAATGATGGAACATAACGATGTGATCTGAGTGATGGAGCATTAATGAAGGAACATAACGATGTGATCTGAGTGACGGAGCAGTAATGAAGGAACATAACGATGTGATCTGAGTGATGGAGCAGTAATGAAGGAACATAACAATGTGATCTGAGTGATGGAGCATTAATGAAGGAACATAACGATGTGATCGGAGTGACGGAGCAGTAATGAAGGAACATAACGATGTGATCTGAGTGATGAAGCAGTAATGAAGGAACATAACGATGTGATCTGAGTGATGGAGCATTAATGAAGGAACATAACGATGTGATCTGAGTGACGGAGCATTAATGAAGGAACATAACGATGTGATCTGAGTGATGGAGCATAACGATGTGATCTGAGTGACGGAGCAGTAATGAAGGAACATAACGATGTGATCTGAGTGACGGAGCAGTAATGAAGGAACATAACGATGTGATCTGAGTGATGGAGCAGTAATGAAGGAACATAACGATGTGATCTGAGTGATGGAGCAGTAATGAAGGAACATAACGATGTGATCGGAGTGACGGAGCAGTAATGAAGGAACATAACGATGTGATCTGAGTGACGGAGCAGTAATGAAGGAACATAACGATGTGATCGGAGTGACGGAGCAGTAATGAAGGAACATAACGATGTGATCTGAGTGACGGAGCAGTAATGAAGGAACATAACGATGTGATCTGAGTGATGGAGCAGTAATGAAGGAACATAACGATGTGATCTGAGTGACGGAGCAGTAATGAAGGAACATAACGATGTGATCTGAGTGACGGAGCAGTAATGAAGGAACATAACGATGTGATCTGAGTGATGGAGCAGTAATGAAGGAACATAACGATGTGATCTGAGTGACGGAGCATTAATGAAGGAACATAACGATGTGATCGGAGTGATGGAGCATAACGATGTGATCTGAGTGATGGAGCATTAATGAAGGAACATAACGATGTGATCTGAGTGATGGAGCATTAATGAAGGAACATAACGATGTGATCTGAGTGATGGAGCATTAATGAAGGAACATAACGATGTGATCTGAGTGATGGAGCATAACGATGTGATCTGAGTGATGGAGCATTAATGAAGGAACATAACGATGTGATCTGAGTGATGGAGCATTAATGAAGGAACATAACGATGTGATCTGAGTGATGGAGCAGTAATGAAGGAACATAACGATGTGATCTGAGTGACGGAGCCATAATGAAGGAACATAACGATGTGATCTGAGTGATGGAGCAGTAATGAAGGAACATATCGATGTGATCTGAGTGATGGAGCAGTAATGAAGGAACATAACGATGTGATCTGAGTGATGGAACATAACGATGTGATCTGAGTGATGGAGCATAACGATGTGATCTGAGTGATGGAGCATAACGATGTGATCTGAGTGATGGAGCATAACGATGTGATCTGAGTGATGGAGCATAACGATGTGATCTGAGTGATGGAGCATAACGATGTGATCTGAGTGATGGAACATAACGATGTGATCTGAGTGATGGAACATAACGATGTGATCTGAGTGATGGAGCATTAATGAAGGAACATAACGATGTGATCTGAGTGACGGAGACATAATGAAGGAACATAACGATGTGATCTGAGTGATGGAGCCATAATGAAGGAACATAACGATGTGATCTGAGTGACGGAGACATAATGAAGGACCATAACGATGTGATCTGAGTGATGGAGCATTAATGAAGGAACATAACGATGTGATCTGAGCGATGGAGCATAACGATGTGATCTGAGTGATGGAGACATAATGAAGGAACATAACGATGTGATCTGAGTGATGGAGCAGTAATGAAGGAACATAACGATGTGATCTGAGTGATGGAGCAGTAATGAAGGAACATAACGATGTGATCTGAGTGATGGAGCATTAATGAAGGAACATAACGATGTGATCTGAGTGATGGAGCCGTAATGAAGGAACATAACGATGTGATCTGAGTGATGGAGCATTAATGAAGGACCATAACGATGTGATCTGAGTGATGGAGCCGTAATGAAGGAACATAACGATGTGATCTGAGTGATGGAGCATTAATGAAGGACCATAACGATGTGATCTGAGTGATGGAGCAGTAATGAAGGAACATAACGATGTGATCTGAGTGATGGAGCATTAATGAAGGAACATAACGATGTGATCTGAGTGATGGAGCATTAATGAAGGACCATAACGATGTGATCTGAGTGATGGAGCAGTAATGAAGGAACATAACGATGTGATCTGAGTGATGGAGCAATAATGAAGGAACATAACGATGTGATCTGAGTGATGGAGCCGTAATGAAGGAACATAACGATGTGATCTGAGTGATGAAGCAGTAATGAAGGAACATAACGATGTGATCTGAGTGACGGAGCATTAATGAAGGAACATAACGATGTGATCTGAGTGATGGAACATAACGATGTGATCTGAGTGATGGAGCAGTAATGATGGAACATAACGATGTGATCTGAGTGACGGAGCAATAATGATGGAACATAACGATGTGATCTGAGTGACGGAGCAGTAATGATGGAACATAACGATGTGATCTGAGTGATGGAGCATTAATGAAGGAACATAACGATGTGATCTGAGTGACGGAGCAGTAATGAAGGAACATAACGATGTGATCTGAGTGATGGAGCAGTAATGAAGGAACATAACGATGTGATCTGAGTGATGGAGCATTAATGAAGGAACATAACGATGTGATCGGAGTGACGGAGCAGTAATGAAGGAACATAACGATGTGATCTGAGTGACGGAGCATTAATGAAGGAACATAACGATGTGATCTGAGTGATGGAGCATAACGATGTGATCTGAGTGACGGAGCAGTAATGAAGGAACATAACGATGTGATCTGACTGACGGAGCAGTAATGAAGGAACATAACGATGTGATCTGAGTGATGGAGCAGTAATGAAGGAACATAACGATGTGATCTGAGTGATGGAGCAGTAATGAAGGAACATAACGATGTGATCGGAGTGACGGAGCAGTAATGAAGGAACATAACGATGTGATCTGAGTGACGGAGCAGTAATGAAGGAACATAACGATGTGATCTGAGTGATGGAGCAGTAATGAAGGAACATATCGATGTGATCTGAGTGATGGAGCAGTAATGAAGGAACATAACGATGTGATCTGAGTGATGGAACATAACGATGTGATCTGAGTGATGGAGCATAACGATGTGATCTGAGTGATGGAGCATAACGATGTGATCTGAGTGATGGAGCATAACGATGTGATCTGAGTGATGGAGCATAACGATGTGATCTGAGTGATGGAGCATAACGATGTGATCTGAGTGATGGAACATAACGATGTGATCTGAGTGATGGAACATAACGATGTGATCTGAGTGATGGAGCATTAATGAAGGAACATAACGATGTGATCTGAGTGACGGAGACATAATGAAGGAACATAACGATGTGATCTGAGTGATGGAGCCATAATGAAGGAACATAACGATGTGATCTGAGTGACGGAGACATAATGAAGGACCATAACGATGTGATCTGAGTGATGGAGCATTAATGAAGGAACATAACGATGTGATCTGAGCGATGGAGCATAACGATGTGATCTGAGTGATGGAGACATAATGAAGGAACATAACGATGTGATCTGAGTGATGGAGCAGTAATGAAGGAACATAACGATGTGATCTGAGTGATGGAGCAGTAATGAAGGAACATAACGATGTGATCTGAGTGATGGAGCATTAATGAAGGAACATAACGATGTGATCTGAGTGATGGAGCCGTAATGAAGGAACATAACGATGTGATCTGAGTGATGGAGCATTAATGAAGGACCATAACGATGTGATCTGAGTGATGGAGCCGTAATGAAGGAACATAACGATGTGATCTGAGTGATGGAGCATTAATGAAGGACCATAACGATGTGATCTGAGTGATGGAGCAGTAATGAAGGAACATAACGATGTGATCTGAGTGATGGAGCATTAATGAAGGAACATAACGATGTGATCTGAGTGATGGAGCATTAATGAAGGACCATAACGATGTGATCTGAGTGATGGAGCAGTAATGAAGGAACATAACGATGTGATCTGAGTGATGGAGCAATAATGAAGGAACATAACGATGTGATCTGAGTGATGGAGCCGTAATGAAGGAACATAACGATGTGATCTGAGTGATGAAGCAGTAATGAAGGAACATAACGATGTGATCTGAGTGACGGAGCATTAATGAAGGAACATAACGATGTGATCTGAGTGATGGAACATAACGATGTGATCTGAGTGATGGAGCAGTAATGATGGAACATAACGATGTGATCTGAGTGACGGAGCAATAATGATGGAACATAACGATGTGATCTGAGTGACGGAGCAGTAATGATGGAACATAACGATGTGATCTGAGTGATGGAGCATTAATGAAGGAACATAACGATGTGATCTGAGTGACGGAGCAGTAATGAAGGAACATAACGATGTGATCTGAGTGATGGAGCAGTAATGAAGGAACATAACGATGTGATCTGAGTGATGGAGCATTAATGAAGGAACATAACGATGTGATCGGAGTGACGGAGCAGTAATGAAGGAACATAACGATGTGATCTGAGTGACGGAGCATTAATGAAGGAACATAACGATGTGATCTGAGTGATGGAGCATAACGATGTGATCTGAGTGACGGAGCAGTAATGAAGGAACATAACGATGTGATCTGACTGACGGAGCAGTAATGAAGGAACATAACGATGTGATCTGAGTGATGGAGCAGTAATGAAGGAACATAACGATGTGATCTGAGTGATGGAGCAGTAATGAAGGAACATAACGATGTGATCGGAGTGACGGAGCAGTAATGAAGGAACATAACGATGTGATCTGAGTGACGGAGCAGTAATGAAGGAACATAACGATGTGATCTGAGTGATGGAGCAGTAATGATGGACCATAACGATGTGATCTGAGTGACGGAGCATTAATGAAGGAACATAACGATGTGATCGGAGTGATGGAGCATAACGATGTGATCTGAGTGATGGAGCATTAATGAAGGAACATAACGATGTGATCTGAGTGATGGAGCATTAATGAAGGAACATAACGATGTGATCTGAGTGATGGAGCATTAATGAAGGAACATAACGATGTGATCTGAGTGATGGAGCATAACGATGTGATCTGAGTGATGGAGCATTAATGAAGGAACATAACGATGTGATCTGAGTGATGGAGCATTAATGAAGGAACATAACGATGTGATCTGAGTGATGGAGCATTAATGAAGGAACATAACGATGTGATCTGAGTGATGGAGCATAACGATGTGATCTGAGTGATGGAGCAGTAATGAAGGAACATAACGATGTGATCTGAGTGATGGAGCATTAATGAAGGAACATAACGATGTGATCTGAGTGATGGAGCATAACGATGTGATCTGAGTGATGAAGCAGTAATGAAGGAACATAACGATGTGATCTGAGTGATGGAGCAGTAATGAAGGAACATAACGATGTGATCTGAGTGATGGAGCATAACGATGTGATCTGAGTGACGGAGCAGTAATGAAGGAACATAACGATGTGATCTGAGTGATGGAGCAGTAATGAAGGAACATGACGATGTGATCTGAGTGATGGAACCATAATGAAGGAACATAACGATGTGATCTGAGTGACGGAGCAGTAATGAAGGAACATAACGATGTGATCTGAGTGATGGAGCATAACGATGTGATCTGAGTGATGAAGCAGTAATGAAGGAACATAACGATGTGATCTGAGTGATGGAGCAGTAATGAAGGAACATAACGATGTGATCTGAGTGACGGAGCAGTAATGAAGGAACATAACGATGTGATCTGAGTGATGGAGCAGTAATGAAGGAACATGACGATGTGATCTGAGTGATGGAACCATAATGAAGGAACATAACGATGTGATCTGAGTGACGGAGCAGTAATGAAGGAACATAACGATGTGATCTGAGTGATGGAGCAGTAATGAAGGAACATGACGATGTGATCTGAGTGATGGAACCATAATGAAGGAACATAACGATGTGATCTGAGTGATGGAACATAACGATGTGATCTGAGTGACGGAGCAGTAATGATGGAACATAACGATGTGATCTGAGTGATGGAGCATTAATGAAGGAACATAACGATGTGATCTGAGTGATGGAGCATTAATGAAGGAACATAACGATGTGATCTGAGTGACGGAGCAGTAATGAAGGAACATAACGATGTGATCTGAGTGACGGAGCAGTAATGAAGGAACATAACGATGTGATCTGAGTGATGAAGCAGTAATGAAGGAACATAACGATGTGATCTGAGTGATGGAGCAGTAATGAAGGAACATAACGATGTGATCTGAGTGATGGAGCAGTAATGAAGGAACATAACGATGTGATCTGAGTGATGGAGCATTAATGAAGGAACATAACGATGTGATCGGAGTGATGGAGCATAACGATGTGATCTGAGTGATGGAGCATTAATGAAGGAACATAACGATGTGATCTGAGTGATGGAGCATTAATGAAGGAATATAACGATGTGATCTGAGTGATGGAGCATTAATGAAGGAACATAACGATGTGATCTGAGTGATGGAACATAACGATGTGATCTGAGTGATGGAGCATAACGATGTGATCTGAGTGACGGAGCCGTAATGAAGGAACATAACGATGTGATCTGAGTGATGGAACATTAATGAAGGAACATAACGATGTGATCTGAGTGATGGAGCAGTAATGAAGGAACATAACGATGTGATCGGAGTGACGGAGCATTAATGAAGGAACATAACGATGTGATCGGAGTGACGGAGCAGTAATGAAGGAACATAACGATGTGATCTGAGTGATGAAGCAGTAATGAAGGAACATAACGATGTGATCTGAGTGATGGAGCAGTAATGAAGGAACATAACGATGTGATCTGAGTGATGGAGCATAACGATGTGATCTGAGTGATGGAGCATTAATGAAGGAACATAACGATGTGATCTGAGTGATGGAGCAGTAATGAAGGAACATAACGATGTGATCTGAGTGATGGAGCAGTAATGAAGGAACATAACGATGTGATCTGAGTGATGGAGCAGTAATGATGGAACATAACGATGTGATCTGAGTGATGGAGCAGTAATGAAGGAACATAACGATGTGATCTGAGTGATGAAGCAGTAATGAAGGAACATAACGATGTGATCTGAGTGATGGAGCATAACGATGTGATCTGAGTGATGGAACATAACGATGTGATCTGAGTGATGGAGCAGTAATAAAGGAACATAACGATGTGATCTGAGTGATGGAGCAGTAATGAAGGAACATAACGATGTGATCTGAGTGACAGAGCCGTAATGAAGGAACATAACGATGTGATCTGAGTGACGGAGCATTAATGAAGGAACATAACGATGTGATCTGAGTGATGGAGCAGTAATTAAGGAACATAACGATGTGATCTGAGTGATGGAGCCATAATGAAGGAACATAACGATGTGATCTGAGTGATGGAGCATTAATGAAGGACCATAACGATGTGATCTGAGTGATGGAGCATTAATGAAGGACCATAACGATGTGATCGGAGTGATGGAGCAGTAATGAAGGAACATAACGATGTGATCGGAGTGACGGAGCATTAATGAAGGAACATAACGATGTGATCGGAGTGACGGAGCAGTAATGAAGGAACATAACGATGTGATCTGAGTGACGAAGCAGTAATGAAGGAACATAACGATGTGATCTGAGTGATGGAGCCGTAATGAAGGAACATAACGATGTGATCTGAGTGATGGAGCAGTAATGAAGGAACATAACGATGTGATCTGAGTGATGGAGCATTAATGAAGGACCATAACGATGTGATCTGAGTGATGAAGCATTAATGAAGGACCATAACGATGTGATCTGAGTGATGGAGCAGTAATGAAGGAACATAACGATGTGATCTGAGTGATGGAGCATAACGATGTGATCTGAGTGATGGAGCAGTAATGAAGGAACATAACGATGTGATCTGAGTGATGGAGCATTAATGAAGGAACATAACGATGTGATCGGAGTGATGGAGCATAACGATGTGATCTGAGTGATGGAGCATTAATGAAGGAACATAACGATGTGATCTGAGTGATGGAGCAGTAATGAAGGAACATAACGATGTGATCTGAGTGATGGAGCAGTAATGAAGGAACATAACGATGTGATCTGAGTGATGGAGCATAACGATGTGATCTGAGTGATGGAGCATTAATGAAGGAACATAACGATGTGATCTGAGTGATGGAGCAGTAATGAAGGAACATAACGATGTGATCTGAGTGATGGAGCAGTAATGAAGGAACATAACGATGTGATCTGAGTGATGGAGCAGTAATGAAGGAACATAACGATGTGATCTGAGTGATGGAGCATTAATGAAGGACCATAACGATGTGATCTGAGTGATAGAGCAGTAATGAAGGAACATAACGATGTGATCTGAGTGATGGAGCAGTAATGAAGGAACATAACGATGTGATCTGAGTGACGGAGCAGTAATGAAGGAACATAACGATGTGATCTGAGTGATGGAGCATAACGATGTGATCTGAGTGATGGAGCAGTAATGAAGGAACATAACGATGTGATCTGAGTGATGGAGCAGTAATGAAGGAACATAACGATGTGATCTGAGTGATGGAGCAGTAATGAAGGAACATAACGATGTGATCTGAGTGATGGAGCAGTAATGAAGGAACATAACGATGTGATCTGAGTGACGGAGCATTAATGAAGGAACATAACGATGTGATCTGAGTGATGGAGCAGTAATGAAGGAACATAACGATGTGATCTGAGTGACGGAGCAGTAATGAAGGAACATAACGATGTGATCTGAGTGATGAGCATAACGATGTGATCTGAGTGATGGAGCAGTAATGAAGGAACATAACGATGTGATCTGAGTGATGGAGCAGTAATGAAGGAACATAACGATGTGATCTGAGTGATGGAACCGTAATGAAGGAACATAACGATGTGATCTGAGTGATGGAGCAGTAATGAAGGAACATAACGATGTGATCTGAGTGATGGAGCAGTAATGAAGGAACATAACGATGTGATCTGAGTGATGGAGCAGTAATGAAGGAACATAACGATGTGATCTGAGTGATGGGACATAACGATGTGATCTGAGTGATGGAGCAGTAATGAAGGAACATAACGATGTGATCTGAGTGATGGGACATAACGATGTGATCTGAGTGATGGAGCAGTAATGAAGGAACATAACGATGTGATCTGAGTGATGGAGCCGTAATGAAGGAACATAACGATGTGATCTGAGTGATGGAGCAGTAATGAAGGAACATAACGATGTGATCTGAGTGATGGAACCGTAATGAAGGAACATAACGATGTGATCTGAGTGATGGAACATTAATGAAGGAGCATAACGATGTGATCTGAGTGACGGAGCATTAATGAAGGAACATAACGATGTGATCTGAGTGACGGAGCAGTAATGAAGGAACATAACGATGTGATCTGAGTGACGGAGCAGTAATGAAGGAACATAACGATGTGATCTGAGTGATGGAGCAGTAATGAAGGAACATAACGATGTGATCTGAGTGATGGAACCGTAATGAAGGAACATAACGATGTGATCTGAGTGACGGAGCAGTAATGAAGGAACATAACGATGTGATCTGAGTGATGGAGCAGTAATGAAGGAACATAACGATGTGATCTGAGTGATGGAACCGTAATGAAGGAACATAACGATGTGATCGGAGTGATGGAGCATAACGATGTGATCTGAGTGATGAAGCAGTTATGAAGGAACATAACGATGTGATCTGAGTGATGGAGCAGTAATGAAGGAACATAACGATGTGATCGGAGTGATGGAGCATAACGATGTGATCTGAGTGATGGAGCAGTAATGAAGGAACATAACGATGTGATCTGAGTGATGGAACGTAACGATGTGATCTGAGTGACGGAGCAGTAATGAAGGAGCATAACGATGTGATCTGAGTGATGGAGCAGTAATGAAGGAACATAACGATGTGATCGGAGTGATGGAGCATAACGATGTGATCTGAGTGACGGAGCAGTAATGAAGGAACATAACGATGTGATCTGAGTGATGGAGCAGTAATGAAGGAACATAACGATGTGATCTGAGTGATGGAGCAGTAATGAAGGAACATAACGATGTGATCTGAGTGATGGAGCAGTAATGAAGGAACATAACGATGTGATCTGAGTGATGGAGCATAACGATGTGATCTGAGTGATGGAGCAGTAATGAAGGAACATAACGATGTGATCTGAGTGATGGAGCCGTAATGAAGGAACATAACGATGTGATCTGAGTGATGGAGCAGTAATGAAGGAACATAACGATGTGATCTGAGTGATGGAGCAGTAATGAAGGAACATAACGATGTGATCTGAGTGATGGAGCAGTAATGAAGGAACATAACGATGTGATCTGAGTGATGGAGCATTAATGAAGGAACATAACGATGTGATCTGAGTGATGGAACATAACGATGTGATCTGAGTGATGGAACATAACGATGTGATCTGAGTGACGGAGCAGTAATGAAGGAACATAACGATGTGATCTGAGTGATGGAGCCGTAATGAAGGAACATAACGATGTGATCTGAGTGATGGAGCAGTAATGAAGGAACATAACGATGTGATCTGAGTGATGGAGCAGTAATGAAGGAACATAACGATGTGATCTGAGTGATGGAACGTAACGATGTGATCTGAGTGACGGAGCAGTAATGAAGGAGCATAACGATGTGATCTGAGTGATGGAGCAGTAATGAAGGAACATAACGATGTGATCGGAGTGATGGAGCATAACGATGTGATCTGAGTGACGGAGCAGTAATGAAGGAACATAACGATGTGATCTGAGTGATGGAGCAGTAATGAAGGAACATAACGATGTGATCTGAGTGATGGAGCAGTAATGAAGGAACATAACGATGTGATCTGAGTGATGGAGCAGTAATGAAGGAACATAACGATGTGATCTGAGTGATGGAGCATAACGATGTGATCTGAGTGATGGAGCAGTAATGAAGGAACATAACGATGTGATCTGAGTGATGGAGCCGTAATGAAGGAACATAACGATGTGATCTGAGTGATGGAGCAGTAATGAAGGAACATAACGATGTGATCTGAGTGATGGAGCAGTAATGAAGGAACATAACGATGTGATCTGAGTGATGGAGCAGTAATGAAGGAACATAACGATGTGATCTGAGTGATGGGACATAACGATGTGATCTGAGTGATGGAGCATTAATGAAGGAACATAACGATGTGATCTGAGTGATGGAACATAACGATGTGATCTGAGTGATGGAGCAGTAATGAAGGAACATAACGATGTGATCTGAGTGATGGAGCCGTAATGAAGGAACATAACGATGTGATCTGAGTGATGGAGCAGTAATGAAGGAACATAACGATGTGATCTGAGTGATGGAGCCGTAATGAAGGAACATAACGATGTGATCTGAGTGATGGAGCATTAATGAAGGAACATAACGATGTGATCTGAGTGACGGAGCAGTAATGAAGGAACATAACGATGTGATCTGAGTGATGAGCATAACGATGTGATCTGAGTGATGGAGCAGTAATGAAGGAACATAACGATGTGATCTGAGTGATGGAGCCGTAATGAAGGAACATAACGATGTGATCTGAGTGATGGAACCGTAATGAAGGAACATAACGATGTGATCTGAGTGATGGAGCAGTAATGAAGGAACATAACGATGTGATCTGAGTGATGGAGCAGTAATGAAGGAACATAACGATGTGATCTGAGTGACGGAGCATAACGATGTGATCTGAGTGATGGAGCAGTAATGAAGGAACATAATGATGTGATCTGAGTGATGGAGCATTAATGAAGGAACATAACGATGTGATCTGAGTGATGGAACCGTAATGAAGGAACATAACGATGTGATCTGAGTGATGGAGCAGTAATGAAGGAACATAACGATGTGATCTGAGTGATGGAACATAACGATGTGATCTGAGTGACGGAGCAGTAATGAAGGAACATAACGATGTGATCTGAGTGATGGAGCATAACGATGTGATCTGAGTGATGGAGCAGTAATGAAGGAACATAACGATGTGATCTGAGTGATGGAACCGTAATGAAGGAACATAACGATGTGATCTGAGTGATGGAGCAGTAATGAAGGAACATAACGATGTGATCTGAGTGATGGAGCAGTAATGAAGGAACATAACGATGTGATCTGAGTGATGGAGCATTAATGAAGGACCATAACGATGTGATCTGAGTGATGGAACGTAACGATGTGATCTGAGTGATGGAGCAGTAATGAAGGAACATAACGATGTGATCTGAGTGATGGAGCAGTAATGAAGGAACATAACGATGTGATCTGAGTGATGGGACATAACGATGTGATCTGAGTGATGGAGCAGTAATGAAGGAACATAACGATGTGATCTGAGTGACGGAGCAGTAATGATGGAACATAACGATGTGATCTGAGTGATGGAGCCGTAATGAAGGAACATAACGATGTGATCTGAGTGATGGAGCAGTAATGAAGGAACATAACGATGTGATCTGAGTGATGGAACCGTAATGAAGGAACATAACGATGTGATCTGAGTGATGGAGCAGTAATGAAGGAACATAACGATGTGATCTGAGTGATGGAGCAGTAATGAAGGAACATAACGATGTGATCGGAGTGACGGAGCAGTAATGAAGGAACATAACGATGTGATCTGAGTGACGGAGCAGTAATGAAGGAACATAACGATGTGATCTGAGTGATGGAGCAGTAATGATGGAACATAACGATGTGATCTGAGTGACGGAGCATTAATGAAGGAACATAACGATGTGATCGGAGTGATGGAGCATAACGATGTGATCTGAGTGATGGAGCATTAATGAAGGAACATAACGATGTGATCTGAGTGATGGAGCATTAATGAAGGAACATAACGATGTGATCTGAGTGATGGAGCATTAATGAAGGAACATAACGATGTGATCTGAGTGATGGAGCATAACGATGTGATCTGAGTGATGGAGCATTAATGAAGGAACATAACGATGTGATCTGAGTGATGGAGCATTAATGAAGGAACATAACGATGTGATCTGAGTGATGGAGCATTAATGAAGGAACATAACGATGTGATCTGAGTGATGGAGCATAACGATGTGATCTGAGTGATGGAGCAGTAATGAAGGAACATAACGATGTGATCTGAGTGATGGAGCATTAATGAAGGAACATAACGATGTGATCTGAGTGATGGAGCATAACGATGTGATCTGAGTGATGAAGCAGTAATGAAGGAACATAACGATGTGATCTGAGTGATGGAGCAGTAATGAAGGAACATAACGATGTGATCTGAGTGATGGAGCATAACGATGTGATCTGAGTGACGGAGCAGTAATGAAGGAACATAACGATGTGATCTGAGTGATGGAGCAGTAATGAAGGAACATGACGATGTGATCTGAGTGATGGAACCATAATGAAGGAACATAACGATGTGATCTGAGTGACGGAGCAGTAATGAAGGAACATAACGATGTGATCTGAGTGATGGAGCATAACGATGTGATCTGAGTGATGAAGCAGTAATGAAGGAACATAACGATGTGATCTGAGTGATGGAGCAGTAATGAAGGAACATAACGATGTGATCTGAGTGACGGAGCAGTAATGAAGGAACATAACGATGTGATCTGAGTGATGGAGCAGTAATGAAGGAACATGACGATGTGATCTGAGTGATGGAACCATAATGAAGGAACATAACGATGTGATCTGAGTGACGGAGCAGTAATGAAGGAACATAACGATGTGATCTGAGTGATGGAGCAGTAATGAAGGAACATGACGATGTGATCTGAGTGATGGAACCATAATGAAGGAACATAACGATGTGATCTGAGTGATGGAACATAACGATGTGATCTGAGTGACGGAGCAGTAATGATGGAACATAACGATGTGATCTGAGTGATGGAGCATTAATGAAGGAACATAACGATGTGATCTGAGTGATGGAGCATTAATGAAGGAACATAACGATGTGATCTGAGTGACGGAGCAGTAATGAAGGAACATAACGATGTGATCTGAGTGACGGAGCAGTAATGAAGGAACATAACGATGTGATCTGAGTGATGAAGCAGTAATGAAGGAACATAACGATGTGATCTGAGTGATGGAGCAGTAATGAAGGAACATAACGATGTGATCTGAGTGATGGAGCAGTAATGAAGGAACATAACGATGTGATCTGAGTGATGGAGCATTAATGAAGGAACATAACGATGTGATCGGAGTGATGGAGCATAACGATGTGATCTGAGTGATGGAGCATTAATGAAGGAACATAACGATGTGATCTGAGTGATGGAGCATTAATGAAGGAACATAACGATGTGATCTGAGTGATGGAGCATTAATGAAGGAACATAACGATGTGATCTGAGTGATGGAACATAACGATGTGATCTGAGTGATGGAGCATAACGATGTGATCTGAGTGACGGAGCCGTAATGAAGGAACATAACGATGTGATCTGAGTGATGGAACATTAATGAAGGAACATAACGATGTGATCTGAGTGATGGAGCAGTAATGAAGGAACATAACGATGTGATCGGAGTGACGGAGCATTAATGAAGGAACATAACGATGTGATCGGAGTGACGGAGCAGTAATGAAGGAACATAACGATGTGATCTGAGTGATGAAGCAGTAATGAAGGAACATAACGATGTGATCTGAGTGATGGAGCAGTAATGAAGGAACATAACGATGTGATCTGAGTGATGGAGCATAACGATGTGATCTGAGTGATGGAGCATTAATGAAGGAACATAACGATGTGATCTGAGTGATGGAGCAGTAATGAAGGAACATAACGATGTGATCTGAGTGATGGAGCAGTAATGAAGGAACATAACGATGTGATCTGAGTGATGGAGCAGTAATGATGGAACATAACGATGTGATCTGAGTGATGGAGCAGTAATGAAGGAACATAACGATGTGATCTGAGTGATGGAGCAGTAATGAAGGAACATAACGATGTGATCTGAGTGATGAAGCAGTAATGAAGGAACATAACGATGTGATCTGAGTGATGGAGCATAACGATGTGATCTGAGTGATGGAACATAACGATGTGATCTGAGTGATGGAGCAGTAATAAAGGAACATAACGATGTGATCTGAGTGATGGAGCAGTAATGAAGGAACATAACGATGTGATCTGAGTGACAGAGCCGTAATGAAGGAACATAACGATGTGATCTGAGTGACGGAGCATTAATGAAGGAACATAACGATGTGATCTGAGTGATGGAGCAGTAATTAAGGAACATAACGATGTGATCTGAGTGATGGAGCCATAATGAAGGAACATAACGATGTGATCTGAGTGATGGAGCATTAATGAAGGACCATAACGATGTGATCTGAGTGATGGAGCATTAATGAAGGACCATAACGATGTGATCGGAGTGATGGAGCAGTAATGAAGGAACATAACGATGTGATCTGAGTGATGGAGCAGTAATGAAGGAACATAACGATGTGATCTGAGTGATGAAGCAGTAATGAAGGAACATAACGATGTGATCTGAGTGATGGAGCATAACGATGTGATCTGAGTGATGGAACATAACGATGTGATCTGAGTGATGGAGCAGTAATAAAGGAACATAACGATGTGATCTGAGTGATGGAGCAGTAATGAAGGAACATAACGATGTGATCTGAGTGACAGAGCCGTAATGAAGGAACATAACGATGTGATCTGAGTGACGGAGCATTAATGAAGGAACATAACGATGTGATCTGAGTGATGGAGCAGTAATTAAGGAACATAACGATGTGATCTGAGTGATGGAGCCATAATGAAGGAACATAACGATGTGATCTGAGTGATGGAGCATTAATGAAGGACCATAACGATGTGATCTGAGTGATGGAGCATTAATGAAGGACCATAACGATGTGATCGGAGTGATGGAGCAGTAATGAAGGAACATAACGATGTGATCGGAGTGACGGAGCATTAATGAAGGAACATAACGATGTGATCGGAGTGACGGAGCAGTAATGAAGGAACATAACGATGTGATCTGAGTGACGAAGCAGTAATGAAGGAACATAACGATGTGATCTGAGTGATGGAGCCGTAATGAAGGAACATAACGATGTGATCTGAGTGATGGAGCAGTAATGAAGGAACATAACGATGTGATCTGAGTGATGGAGCATTAATGAAGGACCATAACGATGTGATCTGAGTGATGAAGCATTAATGAAGGACCATAACGATGTGATCTGAGTGATGGAGCAGTAATGAAGGAACATAACGATGTGATCTGAGTGATGGAGCATAACGATGTGATCTGAGTGATGGAGCAGTAATGAAGGAACATAACGATGTGATCTGAGTGATGGAGCATTAATGAAGGAACATAACGATGTGATCGGAGTGATGGAGCATAACGATGTGATCTGAGTGATGGAGCATTAATGAAGGAACATAACGATGTGATCTGAGTGATGGAGCAGTAATGAAGGAACATAACGATGTGATCTGAGTGATGGAGCAGTAATGAAGGAACATAACGATGTGATCTGAGTGATGGAGCATAACGATGTGATCTGAGTGAAGGAGCATTAATGAAGGAACATAACGATGTGATCTGAGTGATGGAGCAGTAATGAAGGAACATAACGATGTGATCTGAGTGATGGAGCAGTAATGAAGGAACATAACGATGTGATCTGAGTGATGGAGCAGTAATGAAGGAACATAACGATGTGATCTGAGTGATGGAGCATTAATGAAGGACCATAACGATGTGATCTGAGTGATGGAGCAGTAATGAAGGAACATAACGATGTGATCTGAGTGATGGAGCAGTAATGAAGGAACATAACGATGTGATCTGAGTGACGGAGCAGTAATGAAGGAACATAACGATGTGATCTGAGTGATGGAGCATAACGATGTGATCTGAGTGATGGAGCAGTAATGAAGGAACATAACGATGTGATCTGAGTGATGGAGCAGTAATGAAGGAACATAACGATGTGATCTGAGTGATGGAGCAGTAATGAAGGAACATAACGATGTGATCTGAGTGATGGAGCAGTAATGAAGGAACATAACGATGTGATCTGAGTGATGGAGCAGTAATGAAGGAACATAACGATGTGATCTGAGTGACGGAGCATTAATGAAGGAACATAACGATGTGATCTGAGTGATGGAGCAGTAATGAAGGAACATAACGATGTGATCTGAGTGACGGAGCAGTAATGAAGGAACATAACGATGTGATCTGAGTGATGAGCATAACGATGTGATCTGAGTGATGGAGCAGTAATGAAGGAACATAACGATGTGATCTGAGTGATGGAGCAGTAATGAAGGAACATAACGATGTGATCTGAGTGATGGAACCGTAATGAAGGAACATAACGATGTGATCTGAGTGATGGAGCAGTAATGAAGGAACATAACGATGTGATCTGAGTGATGGAGCAGTAATGAAGGAACATAACGATGTGATCTGAGTGATGGAGCAGTAATGAAGGAACATAACGATGTGATCTGAGTGATGGGACATAACGATGTGATCTGAGTGATGGAGCAGTAATGAAGGAACATAACGATGTGATCTGAGTGATGGGACATAACGATGTGATCTGAGTGATGGAGCAGTAATGAAGGAACATAACGATGTGATCTGAGTGATGGAGCCGTAATGAAGGAACATAACGATGTGATCTGAGTGATGGAGCAGTAATGAAGGAACATAACGATGTGATCTGAGTGATGGAACCGTAATGAAGGAACATAACGATGTGATCTGAGTGATGGAACATTAATGAAGGAGCATAACGATGTGATCTGAGTGACGGAGCATTAATGAAGGAACATAACGATGTGATCTGAGTGACGGAGCAGTAATGAAGGAACATAACGATGTGATCTGAGTGACGGAGCAGTAATGAAGGAACATAACGATGTGATCTGAGTGATGGAGCAGTAATGAAGGAACATAACGATGTGATCTGAGTGATGGAACCGTAATGAAGGAACATAACGATGTGATCTGAGTGACGGAGCAGTAATGAAGGAACATAACGATGTGATCTGAGTGATGGAACCGTAATGAAGGAACATAACGATGTGATCTGAGTGACGGAGCAGTAATGAAGGAACATAACGATGTGATCTGAGTGATGGAACCGTAATGAAGGAACATAACGATGTGATCGGAGTGATGGAGCATAACGATGTGATCTGAGTGATGAAGCAGTTATGAAGGAACATAACGATGTGATCTGAGTGATGGAGCAGTAATGAAGGAACATAACGATGTGATCGGAGTGATGGAGCATAACGATGTGATCTGAGTGATGGAGCAGTAATGAAGGAACATAACGATGTGATCTGAGTGATGGAACGTAACGATGTGATCTGAGTGACGGAGCAGTAATGAAGGAGCATAACGATGTGATCTGAGTGATGGAGCAGTAATGAAGGAACATAACGATGTGATCGGAGTGATGGAGCATAACGATGTGATCTGAGTGACGGAGCAGTAATGAAGGAACATAACGATGTGATCTGAGTGATGGAGCAGTAATGAAGGAACATAACGATGTGATCTGAGTGATGGAGCAGTAATGAAGGAACATAACGATGTGATCTGAGTGATGGAGCAGTAATGAAGGAACATAACGATGTGATCTGAGTGATGGAGCATAACGATGTGATCTGAGTGATGGAGCAGTAATGAAGGAACATAACGATGTGATCTGAGTGATGGAGCCGTAATGAAGGAACATAACGATGTGATCTGAGTGATGGAGCAGTAATGAAGGAACATAACGATGTGATCTGAGTGATGGAGCAGTAATGAAGGAACATAACGATGTGATCTGAGTGATGGAGCAGTAATGAAGGAACATAACGATGTGATCTGAGTGATGGGACATAACGATGTGATCTGAGTGATGGAGCATTAATGAAGGAACATAACGATGTGATCTGAGTGATGGAACATAACGATGTGATCTGAGTGATGGAGCAGTAATGAAGGAACATAACGATGTGATCTGAGTGATGGAGCCGTAATGAAGGAACATAACGATGTGATCTGAGTGATGGAGCCGTAATGAAGGAACATAACGATGTGATCTGAGTGATGGAGCATTAATGAAGGAACATAACGATGTGATCTGAGTGATGGAACATAACGATGTGATCTGAGTGATGGAGCAGTAATGAAGGAACATAACGATGTGATCTGAGTGATGGAGCCGTAATGAAGGAACATAACGATGTGATCTGAGTGATGGAGCAGTAATGAAGGAACATAACGATGTGATCTGAGTGATGGAGCAGTAATGAAGGAACATAACGATGTGATCTGAGTGATGGAACGTAACGATGTGATCTGAGTGACGGAGCAGTAATGAAGGAGCATAACGATGTGATCTGAGTGATGGAGCAGTAATGAAGGAACATAACGATGTGATCGGAGTGATGGAGCATAACGATGTGATCTGAGTGACGGAGCAGTAATGAAGGAACATAACGATGTGATCTGAGTGATGGAGCAGTAATGAAGGAACATAACGATGTGATCTGAGTGATGGAGCAGTAATGAAGGAACATAACGATGTGATCTGAGTGATGGAGCAGTAATGAAGGAACATAACGATGTGATCTGAGTGATGGAGCATAACGATGTGATCTGAGTGATGGAGCAGTAATGAAGGAACATAACGATGTGATCTGAGTGATGGAGCCGTAATGAAGGAACATAACGATGTGATCTGAGTGATGGAGCAGTAATGAAGGAACATAACGATGTGATCTGAGTGATGGAGCAGTAATGAAGGAACATAACGATGTGATCTGAGTGATGGAGCAGTAATGAAGGAACATAACGATGTGATCTGAGTGATGGGACATAACGATGTGATCTGAGTGATGGAGCATTAATGAAGGAACATAACGATGTGATCTGAGTGATGGAACATAACGATGTGATCTGAGTGATGGAGCAGTAATGAAGGAACATAACGATGTGATCTGAGTGATGGAGCCGTAATGAAGGAACATAACGATGTGATCTGAGTGATGGAGCAGTAATGAAGGAACATAACGATGTGATCTGAGTGATGGAGCCGTAATGAAGGAACATAACGATGTGATCTGAGTGATGAGCATAACGATGTGATCTGAGTGATGGAGCAGTAATGAAGGAACATAACGATGTGATCTGAGTGATGGAGCCGTAATGAAGGAACATAACGATGTGATCTGAGTGATGGAACCGTAATGAAGGAACATAACGATGTGATCTGAGTGATGGAGCAGTAATGAAGGAACATAACGATGTGATCTGAGTGATGGAGCAGTAATGAAGGAACATAACGATGTGATCTGAGTGACGGAGCATAACGATGTGATCTGAGTGATGGAGCAGTAATGAAGGAACATAATGATGTGATCTGAGTGATGGAGCATTAATGAAGGAACATAACGATGTGATCTGAGTGATGGAACCGTAATGAAGGAACATAACGATGTGATCTGAGTGATGGAGCAGTAATGAAGGAACATAACGATGTGATCTGAGTGATGGAACATAACGATGTGATCTGAGTGACGGAGCAGTAATGAAGGAACATAACGATGTGATCTGAGTGATGGAGCATAACGATGTGATCTGAGTGATGGAGCAGTAATGAAGGAACATAACGATGTGATCTGAGTGATGGAACCGTAATGAAGGAACATAACGATGTGATCTGAGTGATGGAGCAGTAATGAAGGAACATAACGATGTGATCTGAGTGATGGAGCAGTAATGAAGGAACATAACGATGTGATCTGAGTGATGGAGCATTAATGAAGGACCATAACGATGTGATCTGAGTGATGGAACGTAACGATGTGATCTGAGTGATGGAGCAGTAATGAAGGAACATAACGATGTGATCTGAGTGATGGAGCAGTAATGAAGGAACATAACGATGTGATCTGAGTGATGGGACATAACGATGTGATCTGAGTGATGGAGCAGTAATGAAGGAACATAACGATGTGATCTGAGTGACGGAGCAGTAATGATGGAACATAACGATGTGATCTGAGTGATGGAGCCGTAATGAAGGAACATAACGATGTGATCTGAGTGATGGAGCAGTAATGAAGGAACATAACGATGTGATCTGAGTGATGGAACCGTAATGAAGGAACATAACGATGTGATCTGAGTGATGGAGCAGTAATGAAGGAACATAACGATGTGATCTGAGTGATGGAACATTAATGAAGGAACATAACGATGTGATCTGAGTGACGGAGCATTAATGAAGGAACATAACGATGTGATCTGAGTGACGGAGCAGTAATGAAGGAACATAACGATGTGATCTGAGTGACGGAGCAGTAATGAAGGAACATAACGATGTGATCTGAGTGACGGAGCAGTAATGAAGGAACATAACGATGTGATCTGAGTGATGGAGCAGTAATGAAGGAACATAACGATGTGATCTGAGTGATGGAACCGTAATGAAGGAACATAACGATGTGATCTGAGTGACGGAGCAGTAATGAAGGAACATAACGATGTGATCTGAGTGATGGAACCGTAATGAAGGAACATAACGATGTGATCTGAGTGACGGAGCAGTAATGAAGGAACATAACGATGTGATCTGAGTGATGGAACCGTAATGAAGGAACATAACGATGTGATCGGAGTGATGGAGCATAACGATGTGATCTGAGTGATGAAGCAGTTATGAAGGAACATAACGATGTGATCTGAGTGATGGAGCAGTAATGAAGGAACATAACGATGTGATCGGAGTGATGGAGCATAACGATGTGATCTGAGTGATGGAGCAGTAATGAAGGAACATAACGATGTGATCTGAGTGATGGAACGTAACGATGTGATCTGAGTGACGGAGCAGTAATGAAGGAGCATAACGATGTGATCTGAGTGATGGAGCAGTAATGAAGGAACATAACGATGTGATCTGAGTGATGGAGCAGTAATGAAGGAACATAACGATGTGATCTGAGTGATGGAGCAGTAATGAAGGAACATAACGATGTGATCTGAGTGATGGAGCATAACGATGTGATCTGAGTGATGGAGCAGTAATGAAGGAACATAACGATGTGATCTGAGTGATGGAGCCGTAATGAAGGAACATAACGATGTGATCTGAGTGATGGAGCAGTAATGAAGGAACATAACGATGTGATCTGAGTGATGGAGCAGTAATGAAGGAACATAACGATGTGATCTGAGTGATGGGACATAGCGATGTGATCTGAGTGACGGAGCATTAATGAAGGAACATAACGATGTGATCTGAGTGATGGAACATAACGATGTGATCTGAGTGATGGAGCAGTAATGAAGGAACATAACGATGTGATCTGAGTGATGGAGCCGTAATGAAGGAACATAACGATGTGATCTGAGTGATGGAGCAGTAATGAAGGAACATAACGATGTGATCTGAGTGATGGAGCCGTAATGAAGGAACATAACGATGTGATCTGAGTGATGGAGCATAACGATGTGATCTGAGTGATGGAACATAACGATGTGATCTGAGTGACGGAGCAGTAATGAAGGAACATAACGATGTGATCTGAGTGATGGAGCCGTAATGAAGGAACATAACGATGTGATCTGAGTGATGGAGCAGTAATGAAGGAACATAACGATGTGATCTGAGTGATGGAGCAGTAATGAAGGAACATAACGATGTGATCTGAGTGATGGAACAGTAATGAAGGAACATAACGATGTGATCTGAGTGACGGAGCAGTAATGAAGGAACATAACGATGTGATCTGAGTGATGGAGCATAACGATGTGATCTGAGTGATGGAGCAGTAATGAAGGAACATAACGATGTGATCTGAGTGATGGAACATAACGATGTGATCTGAGTGACGGAGCAGTAATGAAGGAACATAACGATGTGATCTGAGTGATGGAACATAACGATGTGATCTGAGTGACGGAGCAGTAATGAAGGAACATAACGATGTGATCTGAGTGATGGAGCAGTAATGAAGGAACATAACGATGTGATCTGAGTGATGGAGCATAACGATGTGATCTGAGTGACGGAGCAGTAATGAAGGAACATAACGATGTGATCTGAGTGATGGAGCAGTAATGAAGGAACATAACGATGTGATCTGAGTGATGGAGCCGTAATGAAGGAACATAACGATGTGATCTGAGTGATGGAGCATTAATGAAGGAACATAACGATGTGATCTGAGTGACGGAGCAGTAATGAAGGAACATAACGATGTGATCTGAGTGACGGAGCAGTAATGATGGAACATAACGATGTGATCTGAGTGACGGAACATTAATGAAGGAACATAACGATGTGATCTGAGTGATGGAGCAGTAATGATGGAACATAACGATGTGATCTGAGTGACGGAGCATTAATGAAGGAACATAACGATATGATCTGAGTGACGGAGCATTAATGAAGGAACATAACGATGTGATCTGAGTGACGGAACATTAATGAAGGAACATAACGATGTGATCTGAGTGATGGAGCAGTAATGATGGAACATAACGATGTGATCTGAGTGATGGAGCATTAATGAAGGAACATAACGATGTGATCTGAGTGATGGAGCATAACGATGTGATCTGAGTGATGGAGCATTAATGAAGGAACATAACGATGTGATCTGAGTGACGGAGCATTAATGAAGGAACATAACGATGTGATCTGAGTGACGGAACATAACGATGTGATCTGAGTGATGGAGCAGTAATGAAGGAACATAACGATGTGATCTGAGTGATGGAGCATTAATGAAGGAACATAACGATGTGATCTGAGTGATGGAGCATTAATGAAGGAACATAACGATGTGATCTGAGTGATGGAGCATTAATGAAGGAACATAACGATGTGATCTGAGTGATGGAGCAGTAATGATGGAACATAACGATGTGATCTGAGTGATGGAGCAGTAATGAAGGAACATAACGATGTGATCTGAGTGACGGAGCATTAATGAAGGAGCATAACGATGTGATCTGAGTGATGGAGCATAACGATGTGATCTGAGTGATGGAGCATAACGATGTGATCTGAGTGATGGAGCATAACGATGTGATCTGAGTGATGGAGCATAACGATGTGATCTGAGTGATGGAGCAGTAATGAAGGAACATAACGATGTGATCTGAGTGATGGAGCATAACGATGTGATCTGAGTGATGGAGCAGTAATGAAGGAACATAACGATGTGATCTGAGTGATGGAGCATAACGATGTGATCTGAGTGATGGAGCATTAATGAAGGAACATAACGATGTGATCTGAGTGATGGAGCAGTAATGAAGGAACATAACGATGTGATCTGAGTGACGGAGCAGTAATGAAGGAACATAACGATGTGATCTGAGTGATGGAGCAGTAATGAAGGAACATAACGATGTGATCTGAGTGACGGAGCAGTAATGAAGGAACATAACGATGTGATCTGAGTGACGGAGCAGTAATGAAGGAACATAACGATGTGATCTGAGTGATGGAGCAGTAATGAAGGAACATAACGATGTGATCTGAGTGATGGAACATAACGATGTGATCTGAGTGATGAAGCAGTAATGAAGGAACATAACGATGTGATCTGAGTGATGGAGCAGTAATGAAGGAACATAACGATGTGATCTGAGTGATGGAGCAGTAATGAAGGAACATAACGATGTGATCTGAGTGATGGAGCAGTAATGAAGGAACATAACGATGTGATCTGAGTGATGGAGCATAACGATGTGATCTGAGTGATGGAGCAGTAATGAAGGAACATAACGATGTGATCTGAGTGATGGAGCCGTAATGAAGGAACATAACGATGTGATCTGAGTGATGGAGCAGTAATGAAGGAACATAACGATGTGATCTGAGTGATGGAGCAGTAATGAAGGAGCATAACGATGTGATCTGAGTGACGGAACATAACGATGTGATCTGAGTGATGGAGCAGTAATGAAGGAACATAACGATGTGATCTGAGTGATGGAGCAGTAATGAAGGAACATAACGATGTGATCTGAGTGATGGAGCAGTAATGAAGGAACATAACGATGTGATCTGAGTGACGGAACATAACGATGTGATCTGAGTGACGGAACATAACGATGTGATCTGAGTGATGGAGCATAACGATGTGATCTGAGTGATGGAGCATTAATGAAGGAACATAACGATGTGATCTGAGTGATGGAGCATTAATGAAGGAACATAACTATAGAATAACTATCTTCAAAGTAATGACTCGGGATGTCGGGTTGTGAAATGAAAGCTTCTAATACTTGTTCAAAAAAATGAAAGTTGCAAGCGAAAGTCAGGATAATCACTTGTACATAACTGACGTGTTCTCCTTTTTTCTACTACCTGTCCCAAGGCATTCTGGTACTTGCAGTCAATACCGTGAATCCAATACTAACCAATACAGCAGAAGTATGTATGTAGTTCTCTCCATCGCCATCACACGAATTATAATACAATTACATATGTAAATAACTGTAAAGACAATATCTTTAGATACAGCTCAATGAATTAACTGTAAACATTAACTCTGTAACCCATTAAAAGTTACAACAATAACGATGTGATCCGAGTGATGGAGCAGCAATGTACACTTGAGGTATAGGATTTACCGGCATTTAAAGCACACTTCTGGGTTTTCCAATAACGAGTAAAACCGATTACGAGTATCAAGTTGAGATCATCAAGGTCCTTGGTGTCCAGATCACCAACAAACTATCATGGTTTAAACATACTAGGCTTCCTGAGGTGGCAGGTAGCCTAGCGGTTAGAGCGTTGGGCCAGTAACCGAAAGGTTGCTGGTTCGAATCCCCAAGCAGACAAGGTAAAAATCTGTAGTTCTGCCCCTGAACAAGGCAGTTAACCCACTGTTCCTAGGCCGTCATAAGTATTTGTTCTTAACTGACTTGCCTAGTTAAATAAAGGTTAAAATAAATAAAAATAAAAACACAAAGACAGTCGTGAAGAGGTTACGACGGCCCAGTACGTCACTGCTACCGCAAGGCCCTGCAGCGGGCGGTGTAGACGGCCCAGTACATCACTGCTACCGCAAGGCCCTGCAGCGGGCGGTGTAGACGGCCCAGTACATCACTGCTACCGCAAGGCCCTGCAGCGGGCGGTGTAGACGGCCCAGTACGTCACTGCTACCGCAAGGCCCTGCAGCGGGCGGTGTAGACGGCCCAGTACGTCACTGCTACCGCAAGGCCCTGCAGCGGGCGGTGTAGACGGCCCAGTACGTCACTGCTACCGCAAGGCCCTGCAGCGGGCGGTGTAGACGGCCCAGTACGTCACTGCTACCGCAAGGCCCTGCAGCGGGCGGTGTAGACGGCCCAGTACGTCACTGCTACCGCAAGGCCCTGCAGCGGGCGGTGTAGACGGCCCAGTACCACACTGCTACCGCAAGGCCCTGCAGCGGGCGGTGTAGACGGCCCAGTACATCACTGCTACCGCAAGGCCCTGCAGCGGGCGGTGTAGACGGCCCAGTACATCACTGCTACCGCAAGGCCCTGCAGCGGGTGGTGTAGACGGCCCAGTACATCACTGTTACCGCAAGGCCCTGCAGCGGGTGGTGTAGACGGCCCAGTACATCACTGTTACCGCAAGGCCCTGCAGCGGGTGGTGTAGACGGCCCAGTACATCACTGCTACCGCAAGGCCCTGCAGCGGGTGGTGTAGACGGCCCAGTACATCACTGCTACCGCAAGGCCCTGCAGCGGGTGGTGTAGACGGCCCAGTACATCCCTGCTACCGCAAGGCCCTGCAGCGGGTGGTGTAGACGGCCCAGTACATCCCTGCTACCGCAAGGCCCTGCAGCGGGTGGTGTAGACGGCCCAGTACATCCCTGCTACCGCAAGGCCCTGCAGCGGGTGGTGTAGAGGGCCCAGTACGTCCCTGCTACCGCAAGGCCCTGCAGCGGGTGGTGTAGACGGCCCAGTACGTCCCTGCTACCGCAAGGCCCTGCAGCGGGTGGTGTAGACGGCCCAGTACGTCACTGATACCGCAAGGCCCTGCAGCGGGTGGTGTAGACGGCCCAGTACATCCCTGCTACCGCAAGGCCCTGCAGCGGGTGGTGTAGACGGCCCAGTACATCACTGCTACCGCAAGGCCCTGCAGCGGGTGGTGTAGACGGCCCAGTACATACCTGCTACCGCAAGGCCCTGCAGCGGGTGGTGTAGACGGCCCAGTACATCACTGCTACCGCAAGGCCCTGCAGCGGGTGGTGTAGACGGACCAGTACATCCCTGCTACCGCAAGGCCCTGCAGCGGGTGGTGTAGACGGCCCAGTACATCACTGCTACCGCAAGGCCCTGCAGCGGGTGGTGTAGACGGCCCAGTACATCACTGTTACCGCAAGGCCCTGCAGCGGGTGGTGTAGACGGCCCAGTACATCACTGTTACCGCAAGGCCCTGCAGCGGGTGGTGTAGACGGCCCAGTACATCACTGTTACCGCAAGGCCCTGCAGCGGGTGGTGTAGACGGCCCAGTACATCACTGCTACCGCAAGGCCCTGCAGCGGGTGGTGTAGACGGACCAGTACATCACTGCTACCGCAAGGCCCTGCAGCGGGTGGTGTAGACGGACCAGTACATCACTGCTACTGCAAGGCCCTGCAGCGGGTGGTGTAGACGGCCCAGTACATCACTGCTACCGCAAGGCCCTGCAGCGGGTGGTGTAGACGGCCCAGTACATCCCTGCTACCGCAAGGCCCTGCAGCGGGTGGTGTAGACGGCCCAGTACATCCCTGCTACTGCAAGGCCCTGCAGCGGGTGGTGTAGACGGCCCAGTACATCCCTGCTACTGCAAGGCCCTGCAGCGGGTGGTGTAGACGGCCCAGTACATCACTGCTACTGCAAGGCCCTGCAGCGGGTGGTGTAGACGGCCCAGTACATCCCTGCTACTGCAAGGCCCTGCAGCGGGTGGTGTAGACGGCCCAGTACATCCCTGCTACCGCAAGGCCCTGCAGCGGGTGGTGTAGACGGCCCAGTACATCCCTGCTACCGCAAGGCCCTGCAGCGGGTGGTGTAGACGGCCCAGTACTGTTTCTTATTCTTGTTTCATTATCCAGAAGGAATCTGCAAGTAAGCATTTCATTGGATGGTGCATACCATGTGTATCCTGTACATACGACTAATAAAACGTGAAACTATGAGTGAGACGACTGCAACAGTATAACTGATTTACAAATAGGCCTACAGTGAACGCTGCATATTAACAAAACATGTGAGTGTGGTGCTTGTGAGCACTCCTGTGTCTGTGTGTATGCATGCAGGTCTGTGTGTGTGTGTGTGTGTGTGTGTGTGTGTGTGTGTGTGTGTGTGTGTGTGTGTGTCTGTGTGTATGCATGCAGGTCTGTGTGTGTGTGTGTGTGGGTGTGTGTGTCTGTGTGTATGCATGCAGGTCTGTATGTGTGTGTGTGGGGGTGTGTGTGTACACACACACACACACACACGTGTCTCCTAAATGGAGCACAAATCCCCACAGAGAGACATTAAGTTGAATAAACATGCTTGGATGGTGGAATCAGCATTTGTACTGTAGCACCACACTAATTAGTCTAGCTTAGACAGTGAGGCACTGCTGGAGCAATGTAGTCACTATAGATTGGTTGAACATAATAATAAGCACTTGTTATTCAGCTAAGGAGTCTACATCTGAATGATCCGCTGACTTCCAGTGTAAAGAAATGTATATCGTCTACGGTGTTCTAGACTCCCTTTCTGCAGTGTTCTAGACTCCCTTTCTACAGTGTTCTAGACTCCATTTCTACAGTGTTCTAGACTCCCTTTCTACAGTGTTCTAGACTCCCTTTCTACAGTGTTCTAGACTCCCTTTCTACAGTGTTCTAGACTCCCTTTCTACAGTGTTCTAGACTCCATTTCTACAGTGTTCTAGACTCCCTTTCTACAGTGTCCTAGACTCTCCATTTCTACAGTGTTCTAGACTTCCTTTCTACAGTGTTCTAGACTCCCTTTCTACGTGTTCTGACTGACGACATCACGGACGGGAGTCGGGGACAACTCTGACGCGACTAGAACAGACAGCGGTTGTAAAAGCAAGAACAAGCTTTAGTCAGGGATGGATCGTTAGAGAGGAAAAGATGGAGCTCGGTTTTGTGGTATCCTCACTCATTTTCTCATTCACTAACCTTCTAATACTATAACGATTTGCCTCCAACAAAATGGTTTTCTGAGAAATAGCTAAATCTGCCAAGTTTGACATGGTGCGTGAGAGTTTGATAGGATGTTATTTGGATTGCAAAATGCTTCCATTGTTAGGACTAGGCCTATGCGATCACATTAAGATGTGCATTTCAGACCAACAGGAGACTTTCACATGTTCCCAAGTAAAACCTCAGACTAAGAAAAAGCCTCAGTTAACACGAGTTTTGAATGTGCAAAAACATTATTTGATCGGGTCTGGCTGGGCCACTCAAGGACATTCAGAGACTTGTCCCGAAGACAGTCCAGCGTTGTCTTGGCTGTGTGCTTAGGGTCGTTGTTCTGTTGGAAGGTGAACCTCCGACACAGTCTGAGGCCCTGAGTGCTCTGGTGCAGGTTTTCATCAAATATCTATCTACACTTTGCTCCGTTCATCTTTACCTCGATGCTGACTAGTCTCCCAGTCCCTGCCGCCAAAAAACAACCCCACAGCATGATGCTGCCACCACCATGCTTCACTGTAGGGATGGTGCCAGGTTTCCTCCAGTCATGACACTTGGCATTCAGGCCAAATAGTTCAATCTTGGTTTCATCAGACAATGGAATCCAAGCGGGCTGTCATGTGCCTTTTACTGAGGAGTGGCTTCCGTCTGGCCACTCTACCGTAAAGGCAAGATTGGCGGAGTGCTGCAGAGATGGTTGTCCTTCTGGAAGGTTCTCCCATCTCCACAGAGGAACTCTAGAACTCTGTCAAAGTGACCAGTGGGATATTGGTCAACTCCCTGTCCAAGGTCCTTCTCCCCAAATTGCTCAGTTTGGCCGGGCGGCCAGCTCTAGGAAGAGTCTTGGTGGTTCCAAACTTCTTCCATTTAAGAATGACGGAGGCCACTGTGTTCTTGGGGACCTTCAATGCTGCAGACATTTTTTGGTACCCTTCCCCAGATCTGTGACTCGACACAATCCTCTCGGAACTCTACGGACAAGTCCTTCAACCTCATGGCTTTGTTTTTGCTCTAACATGAACTGTCAACTGTGGTACCTTATATAGACAGGTGTGTGCCTTTCCAAATCATGTCCAATCAATTGATTTTACCAGAGGTGGACTCCAATCAAGTTGTAGAAACATCTCAATGATGATCAATGGAAACGGGATGTAACTGAGCTCAATTTCGAGTCTCATAACAAAGGTTCTGAATACTTGTCAATAAGGTATCAGTTATTATTAATCCCTCCACCACCTCCTCTGAGGAGGACAAACATCATATATTTATTTTTTTACAGCTTTTTTGCTACATATACATACATGTTACATATACATTGTACATACTTTTATATAAAAGTCACATAACAATAATACATTACCAAACATAAACTCTTTAATCCCGCCCTCTCAGCCACTCTCAGCCCATCCCATCTATCACCATAGACCTCAGCTCTTTAATCCCGCCCTCTCAGCCCATCCCACCTATCACCATAGACCTCAGCTCTTTAATCCCGCCCTCTCAGCCACTCTCAGCCCATCCCACCTATCACCATACACCTCAGCTCTTTAATCCCGCCCTCTCAGCCCATCTATCACCATACACCTCAGCTCTTTAATCCCGCCCTCTCAGGCCATCCCACCTATCACCATACACCACCCTCGTTTGGTTTCCATGTGACATATTTTTCAATTGTGCTGTTTTACAAAATGTTTGAACCTTTCTAATCATATTTTAGATTGTGAGCTAAAGATGAAAATCTTTCCTCCGGGTATTATTTACTGACTGACTGTGGCTTTCCAAATCGCCCAGCACTGCTATTTGAAAGGGGTCATTTTAATTGCATGTTGTGATTTTTTTTAATGACCATTTCTGAACCTGTGATCTCTTCGCAGCTAAATCTAGAGCTGAGATTGTTGTACGCCTCATATGTATATATAGCATTCTATTGGTGGTAAGAATTTGATACAATAATTTTAATTGAAAAACTCAGTGTTGAATCAAGTGTAGTTTTTTGTACCAGTTCATAAACCATGTGCCATGGAATTAGTATATCAAAAAGCTCCTCCCATTTATTTTGCAACCTGTATGGCTCAGCTGTCAACATTTTTGTCCTCAGATGAAACTGGTATATTTTTCTATTTATGCCAGTTCCTTTCAGTCAATTAGTATATTTTAATATATATGGCGGACAAACAAAGTTCCCTACCTTCTCCCTTTTTCACTTTCCTCCTCCATTTTTGTGGTAGTGCTGCAATCAGTTGTTTGTAAATGTGTATTGAACAAATATATGGGAATATCTCCAATAACAGCATATGTGACATACCTTCTCCGTTTCTATTCATAATATAATTGACAAATATAATACCATTTAAAAATAAATAAATCCATTAAGAATGTTTTTTTTAAATCAGTATATTTGAATTTAACCATAAGATTAGTTCTATCTTTCTGGAGGATTAAAGTGAAATTGTAACCAGCTTTGTTTGGCTTGTTTAAAGAAAGCCGATACTTTAAAACAAAATTTCATTTTCAATTAAATCGGAAATGAGAAGTTGTATAAATCAGTATAAAGGCAAAAAGCCAATTTTTTAACAAAGGATGAGCCTTCCTTAATAATCTACTGGAGAACCATTTGGGGTTTAAGTATAATTTATGTACGAGTGAAGCTTTTAGTGAGAGATGAAAAAGCTTTCATAATTTTAGCACCCCCAAACTCATATTCATTATATAAATAGGCATGTTTAATTTTGTCTGGCTTAGCATTCCAAATAAAATGAAATCTTTTTTGCTCATATGATTTATTCATTTTTTTTATTTTTAAACGAGTCATCTGGAGTTTATTTTTAATACATTTGCAAAATATTTATAAAAACCAGTTTTCGCTTCTTCATTATGAGGTATTGTGTGTAGATTGGTTCAGATAATAAAAAATAAAAAAACAATTTTAGAAAAAGGCTGTGACGTAACAAAATGTGCAAAAAGTCAAGGGGTCTGGAAAGTATTCAGAATGGATGCATGACTAAGTCGCTTTGGATAAAAGCATCTGCTAAATAACATATTATTAGAGGGGATCAAACTAATTTTGGGCCGCATTCGGTCCGTCAATTTAAAAAAAAATAGTCCTCTATCGCTTTGTCTTTGACTGTCTAGCTGTCAATTCTGTGATTATTAGCGAGCTGGACTCGGCCAAGATACTGTATGAATGTAGATTTGGTCATTTTACAGTATATACCCTGCTCAAAAAAATAAAGGGAACACTTAAACAACACAATGTAACTCCAAGTCAATCACACTTCTGTGAAATCAAACTGTCCACTTAGGAAGCAACACTGATTGACAATAAATTTCACATGCTGTTGTGCAAATGGAATAGACAAAAGGTGGAAATTATAGGCAATTAGCAAGACACCCCCAATAAAGGAGTGGTTCTGCAGGTGGTGACCACAGACCACTTCTCAGTTCCTATGCTTCCTGGCTGATGTTTTGGTCACTTTTGAATGCTGGCGGTGCTCTCACTCTAGTGGTAGCATGAGACGGAGTCTACAACCCACACAAGTGGCTCAGGTAGTGCAGTTCATCCAGGATGGCACATCAATGCGAGCTGTGGCAAAAAGGTTTGCTGTGTCTGTCAGCGTAGTGTCCAAAGCATGGAGGCGCTACCAGGAGACAGGCCAGTACATCAGGAGACGTGGAGGAGGCCGTAGGAGGGCAACAACCCAGCAGCAGGACCGCTACCTCTACCTTTGTGCAAGGAGGTGCACTGCCAGCGCCCTGCAAAATGACCTCCAGCAGGCCACAAATGTGCATGTGTCTGCTCAAACGGTCAGAAACAGACAGAACAGAAACAGACTCCATGAGGGTGGTATGAGGGCCCGACGTCCACAGGTGGGGGTTGTGCTTACAGCCCAACACCGTGCAGGACGTTTGGCATTTGCCAGAGAACACCAAGATTGGCAAATTCGCCACTGGCGCCCTGTGCTCTTCACAGATGAAAGCAGGTTCACACTGAGCACATGTGACAGACGTGACAGAGTCTGGAGACGCTGTGGAGAACGTTCTACTGCCTGCAACATCCTCCAGCATGACCGTTTTGGCGATGGGTCAGTCATGGTGTGGGGTGGCATTTCTTTGTGGGGCCGCACAGCCCTCCATGTGCTCGCCAGAGGTAGCCTAACTGCCATTAGGTACCGAGATGAGATCCTCAGACCCCTTGTGAGACCATATGCTGACACATGCACATTTGTGGCCTGCTGAAGGTCATTTTGCAGGGCTCTGGCAGTGCACCTCCTTGCACAAAGGTAGAGGTAGCGGTCCTGCTGCTGGGTTGTTGCCCTCCTACGGCCTCCTCCACATCTCCTGATGTACTGGCCTGTCTCCTGGTAGCGCCTCCATTCTTTGGACACTACGCTGACAGCCACAGCTCGCATTGATGTGCCATCCTGGATGAACTGCACTACCTGAGCCACTTGTGTGGGTTGTAGACTCCGTCTCATGCTACCACTAGAGTGAGAGCACCGCCAGCATTCAAAAGTGACCAAAACATCAGCCAGGAAGCATAGGAACTGAGAAGTGGTCTGTGGTCACCACCTGCAGAACCACTCCTTTATTGGGGGTGTCTTGCTAATTGCCTATAATTTCCACCTTTTGTCTATTCCATTTGCACAACAGCATGTGAAATTTATTGTCAATCAGTGTTGCTTCCTAAGTGGACAGTTTGATTTCACAGAAGTGTGATTGACTTGGAGTTACATTGTGTTGTTTAAGTGTTCCCTTTATTTTTTTGAGCAGTGTATTTTGATTCCCCTCGCCGTATGTTTGACACCCCTCCATTATTCTATTAAAGAAATGACGTAGTCTGTCCACCAGACTTTAAATCCAAACCTGCAGTATCTAGGGGACTTTTCACATGCAAGACCAGACTACATTGAAGACCATTTCACATGTAGGCTAGCCTAGGACTCCTCACATGCAGGCTAGCCTAGGACTTCTCACATGCAGGCTAGCCTAGGACTTCTCACATGCAGGCTAGCCTAGGACTTCTCACATGCAGGCTAGCCTAGGACTTCTCACATGCAGGCTAGCCTAGGACTTCTCACATGCAGGCTAGCCTAGGACTTCTCACATGCAGGCTAGCCTAGGACTTCTCACATGCAGGCTAGCCTAGGACTTCTCACATGCAGGCTAGCCTAGGACTTCTCACATGCAGGCTAGCCTAGGACTTCTCACATGCAGGCTAGCCTAGGACTTCTCACATGCAGGCTAGCCTAGGACTTCTCACATGCAGGCTAGCCTAGGACTTCTCACATGCAGGCTAGCCTAGGACTTCTCACATGCAGGCTAGCCTAGGACTTCTCACATGCAGGCTAGCCTAGGACTTCTCACATGCAGGCTAGCCTAGGACTTCTCACATGCAGGCTAGCCTAGGACTTCTCACATGTAGGCTAGCCTAGGACTTCTCACATGTAGGCTAGCCTAGGACTTCTCACATGTAGGCTAGCCTCTGCTAGCAGCAGTTTTCAATTAAGGAAGTTATTCATGAATCATATGTGTGGTCAAGTACTGGCATGATGATTTTCGCTAGAAACTATGTCTACCGGTATGTCCCAAATTGTACCCTATTCCCTATTTAGTGCACTACTTTTGACCAGGGACAATTGGGTTCTGGTCAAAAAGTAGTGCACTAATATACCAAACATTCCAACCATACCAAACATTAGGAACAGCCTCAATTTTTTTGGGACATCCTAATAGCCTGGTCCCAGATCTGTTATTTGGCCTAAAACTTCCGTGGTAATTTGGCAATACAGCACAAACAGATCTGGGACCAGGCTAGAATCCTAGCAGCTCTGTTTCCCCCTAGAAACTCCTTTCGTTCCAACCCAGGCCTGGAAGAGAGAGAAGTGAAGGCCAAGCCTGGAAATGGAAAACCACTTTTCTGTGCAGTTGGTTAGAGAACTTTTAAGAAAAATGTACTTTTTCCACTAGATGTGTAAACCTATTTAACACCAATCTGCATAGTGCTGTTTCTCTCACACACACACACACACACACACACACACACACACACACACACACACACACACACACACACACACACACACACAGCTAATGATGTGATCTCTCACATGGAACACAGTCTGTCCATAACCTAGGTATAGTTGTACTCTATGGCTCCATTGGCAACCGCATGCTTTATGGGGGAGGGGGTAAGGTAACACGTTTCAGATGTTTTAAAGATGATCGTAAAACTTGTTAGGTGTTATCGGTTTACCTGATCCAGAGCAGAACATAAAGTAACTGCTCCCTCTCTCCCCTACTGTCCTGACACATTCTATACAAATCTCACAGACACTGAAAAACATCATTCGTGGTGGGAATTTATTTATCCTCACCACTGAGTCACAATGAAAAACCATAAGGATTGACTTGGCTTTCTAGCAACAGCTCACAGTTAACACTGGCTCTCAGAAGCCCAAGTGGTGGGTGGGTATGTATGTATGTATGTATGTATGTATGTATGTATGTATGTATGTATGTATGTATGCATGTATGTATGTATGTATGTATGCATGCAAGGTATATAGTACCAGTCAAAGGTTTGGACAAACCAACACATTCAAGGGTTTATTTTGACTATTTTCTACATTGTAGAATAATAGTGAAGACATCAACACAATGAAATAACACATGGAATCATGTAGTAACCAAAGAAAGTGTAAAACCTTTGACAGGGAGGTGACCCAATGGTCAATCTGCCAGAGCTCTGGAGTTCCTCTGTGGAGATGGGAGAACCTTCCAGACAGGCAACCATCTCTGCAGTACTCCACCAATCAGGCCATTATGGCAGAGTGGCCAGACGGAAGCCAATCCTCAGTAAAGAAGGCACATGACTGCCCGCTTGGAGTTTACCAAAAGGCACGTAATGACTCAGACCATGGGAAATAAGATTCTCTGGTCTGATAAAAACAAGATTTAACTCTTTGGCTTGAATGCCAAGTGTCACATCTGGAGGAAACCCCTTCCCCAATCCCTACAGTGAAGCATGGTGATGGCAGCATCATGCTGTGATGATGTTTTTCAGCGGCAGGGCCTGGGAGACTAGTCAGGATCGAGGCAAAGATGAACGGAGCAAAGTACAGAGAGATCCTCGATGAAGTCCTGTGCTCTGGAGCAGGTTATCAGACTGGGGTGAAGGGAAACGGGAAAACGACCGTAAGCACACAGCCAAAACAACGCAGGAGTGGCTTCGGGACAAGTCTCTGAATGTCCTTGAGTGGCACGGATTTGACCACAATCAAACATCTCTGGAGAGACCTGAAAATAGCTGTGCAGCGACGCTCCCCATCCAACTTGACAGAGCTTGAGAGGATATGCAGAGAAGAATGGGAGAAACTCCCCAAATACAGGTGCCAAGTTTGTAGTGTCATACCCCAAAAGCCAAAGGTGCTTCAACAAAGTACTGAGGAAAGGGTCTGAATACTTACGTAAATGTGATTTGTAAAAACCTGTTGTGATAAAAAAAAAAAAATCTACATTTGCAAAAAGTTCAAAACTGTTTTTGCTTTGTCATTATGGGGTATTGTGATGTCATTATGGGGTATTGTGATGTCATATATGGGGTATTGTGATGTCATTATGGGGTATTGTGATGTCATTATGGGGTATTGTGATGTCATTATGGGGTATTGTGATGTCATTATGGGGTATTGTGATGTCATTATGGGGTATTGTGATGTAGATTGGTGAGGAAAAACAACTACTCAATCCATTTTAGAATAAGGCTGTAACGTAACAAAATGTCTAAAAAGTCAAGGGGTCTGAATACTTTCTGAAGTTACACATTTACAATATTAACATAATTACAATAATATTGTTAAACGGGACAATTAGTAACAACAATAATGAAGGATAAAAATAACTATTACAATGGACAAAAATCTTACCGCACACACTCAGGGGTCCGATAACTTTCAGAATGCCTGTAATTCCAAAGTACACTCTGGCAAAATGTACATTGTTTGGTTAATAAAGCAATTTGAATTGAGAGAGAGAGTGTGTGTGGAGCTTAATATGTAAGAGTTAATTCAACAAGTGGAGAAAGATCCTAAACTACATTCAGATGTCACCTACATTCAGACATAATGATGCAGAAAGTAATCAATTGAGATCCGATCACACTAAAGCAAGCAACGGAAGGGCAAATTAACCCTATGATGCCCAGGACAACAACCTCTCCCTCAACGTGAGCAAGACAAAGCAGCTGATCGTGGACTACAGGAAAAGGGGTTGCGAACACACCCCCATTCACATCGGTGGGGCTGTAGAGGAGCGGGTCGAGAGCTTTAAGTTCATTGGTGTCCACATTACTAACAAACTATCACGGTCCAAACACACCAAGACAGTCTTGAAGCTGGCACGACAACGCCTATTCCCCCCCTCAGGAAACTAAAAAGATTTGGCATGGGTCCTGAGATCCTCAAAAAAAGTTCTACAGCTGCACCATTGAGAGCATCTTGCCCGGTTGCATCACCGCCTGGTATGGCAACTGCTCGGCTACAGAGGGTAGTGCATACGGCCAAGTACATCACTGGGGTTCAGCTTCCTGCCATCCAGGACCTCTATACTAGGCGGTGTCAGAGGAAGGCTCTAAAAATTGTCAGACTCCAGCCACCCTTGTCATAGACTGTTCTCTCTGCTACTGCATAGCAAGCGGTAGCAGAGCGCCATGTCTAGGTCCAAAAGGATTAACAGCTTTCACCCCCAACCATAAGACTGCTGAACAGCTAATCAAATAGCTACCTGGACTATTTGCAGTGACCCCCCCACTCCCCCCCTCCCCACACACATTTTTTTATTGTCACTTTACCCTACCTACATATTACCTCAATTACTTCGACTAACCTGTACCCCCTGTATGGCCTCATTTTATTGCGTTACTTTTAAAAACTTTATTTTGTAATTATTTTCTTAAAACTGCATTGTTGGTTAAGGGCATCAAGTAAGCATTTTACGGTTAAAGTTCTCCACCTGTTGTATTCGGCGCATGTGACAAATAAAATGTGATTAGATTTGAAGCGATGTCTAACTACAATTGTACCACTGTTCTGAAAGAGCGAACAGAGCAATTTTCTTCCTACTTTTTGGTTACTGGGAAAATAGCAGGCTTTCTACTGTAAAATGACTTACCAAGCAGTAGTAGTTTTACTTCCCTGGACGCTTTGTCTCGGTCTTCTCGTAGGTCCCGATCAATCATTTTACTCCTCTCCATCGCTGCTTTATCCTCTTGGCTGATCGTGCAACCCATTTTGAATCCCTTGGTTAGCGAGCTACTTGCGGCTTCTTCAAGATCTGGTTTGAATTGCAGCTACCGCTCATCAATTGTTTGGGGGGGGGGGAAATACAAAACGTTCGGGTGCTTTCGCGATTAGTTTCGCCCAGTCAGAGACAGAAAAAGGCGTTGGCACTCCAACTAGTCTCGACCACTATTGCTGCTATCCCACATGGGAAAGAAACAGAGATGCTGAACAAACTCACGCCACCAAAACAAGTGTGGTGTCGCGTTGAAAGAACTACGGATGCTGCCGAAGTAGCAGAAACGGTGCAGTCGTTTTCTAACGTAAAGCTAGAGCCTGCGACCTAGGCTAGCTTACAAGAAAGTAGCTACACAAAACACGACTTTCCCTGTTACAAATGTTAACGTGGTAAAAAAGAAACTGGTGAGTAGCTCCCTCGTCCAGAATTCTTTCAAAACTATTGGCTCGCTAGCTCGTAAAACCACTCAAAGCTACTGTGTAATTGATTCATAAAATATATACCTTACAAATGTCTAGTCTTCTTGATTTTGCCAATGTTGTCGCATATGGCGAGCGTGTACGCATCTGCCAGCTGCGCTCATGTACGTCACAACAGGCTAAAAAGACAATCTATATTTGGGGGTTGGATGGAAAATGCTGTGCCTCTCTGACACTAAAATAATATCGGCCTACACATTGCTCTGGTCTCAGTAGTAGATGCTCAGTAGATGTAAATGCTCACATTTGAATATGATTGTTGCAGCAATCCAAAAGCCTCTATTTGAGGGAATACAATACAGCATTATTTTTTTGGGGGGGGCTCAGAGGAACTTTTTCCTTTGGTATGAGCTCCCCCAGTGGAATTGTATCGTCATTACAGGCATCTCAGATTTATGAGGGCACATCTGCATCCAGTCAAGACACGATGAGACAGATATCATCATATCTTAAGTTTTTATTGACAATTGCATAATTTAATTGGCAAATTAGATCAACATAGGCTATTGATTATAAAAAGGCAGCCACCGGATTTTAGAAGACGGGTATGTAATTTTGATATGAGCTAAATGTCCTCTCTCCTTCTAAAAAAGAAGAATGTTGAAATAAATCCCTATGTATTGTCATATATATATATATATATATATATATATATATATATATATATATATACCTCAGTGGTATATGTCTATTGAGCATAAGAGTGACTGACTCAATAGATCCTCTGTAGAGGGGGATGGTGGGATGAGAGAGGAGAAGGAGAGAGCATATCAGAATCCTTTTCTCCTCTCGTCCTCTTGCTCCTCCTACCCCGCTTCCTCCAAAATGTCATTGGTGACAGGTTGCCATGGAAACAGTGGATGGATTTCATCAGGGGAATGGACTCTACAAGGTGTCGAAAGCGTTCTATAGGGATATTGGCCCATGTTAACTCCCAATGCTTTCCACAGTTGTGTCAAGTTGGCTGAATGTCCTTTGGGTGGTGGACCATTCTTGGTACACACGAGAAAACTGATGAGTGTGAAAAAACCCAGCAACGTTGCATTTCTTGACACACTCAAACTGGTGTGCCTGACACCTACAACCATACCCCGTTCAATCTTTTGTCTTGCCCATTCACCCTCTGAATGGCACACATACACAATCCATGTCTCAATTATCTCAAGGCTTAAAAATCCTTCTTTAACCTGTCTCCTCCCATTCATCTACACTGATTGAAGTGGATTTAACAAATGACATCAATAAGGGATTATAGCTTTCACCTGGATTCACCTGGTCAGTCTATGTCATTTAAAGAGCACGTGTTCCTAATGTTTTGTACACTCACTGTATAATCCACAGCATAATTATTAACTTGACCATGCTTAAAGAGATATTCAATGTCTGATTTGTTAAAATATAACCACTATATTTTAGTTATGAATTTTGTATTTATCTTTAAAGAATATATAGTTTGTCTTCCATTTTGACATTAGAGTATTTTGTGTAGATTGTTGACAAAAAAAGACAATTAAATCCATTTTAATCCCACTTTGTAACACAATAACATGTGATGTGTGGGGTCTGAATACTTATGCAAAACACTGTAGATTAATCTGGATTTCATCAGAGAAGTCAGGAATGAAGTGAAAAAAGCACATGAGGACTGGATTCACCCCAGTCGGTGAGGACTGGATTCACCCCAGCCAATGAGAACTGGATTCAGTGAAGTAAACTATAAGCCTACACTCCAGTACAAGATAAACCATCGTCTTACTAGTATGCACATGCAGAGAAGAACCATGTCAGAGGTCAGTTATATGTGCCTCGTCCAGCCCATAACTTCAAATTGAACCTTGCCGATGATTATCCGGTTTGGACATTGGGTCTCACAAGCAACCACATCAAGGGGAAACATTTGCACTGATTGACATTGTTGACAACCAGGTATAAGCTATAATGGCCTCATTCCTTACCTCAATCATCAAGTCTGCAGACGACACTACAGTGGTAGTCTCACAAGCAACCACATCAAGGGAAAACATTTGCATTGATTGACATTGTTGACAACCAGGTATAAGCCATAATGACATCATTCCTTACCTGACAACCAGGTGTGAGCCATAATGACATCATTCCTTACCTGACAACCAGGGATAAGCCATAATGACATCATTCTTTACCTGACAACCAGGTATAAGCTATAATGGCCTCATTCCTTACCTCAATCATCAAGTCTGCAGACGACACTACAGTGGTAGGCTTGATTACCAACAACGACGAGACAGCCTACAGGGAGGAGGTGAGGGCCCTCGGTGTCAGGAAAATAACCTCTTACTCAATGCCAGCAAAACAAAAGAGATGATCGTGGACTTTAGGAAAAAGCAAAGGGAGCACCCCCCTATCCACATCGACGGGACAGCGGTAGAGAAGGTGGAAAATTTTAAGTTCCTCGGTGAACAGATCACGGATAAACTGAAATGGTCCACGCACACAGACAGTGTGGTGAAGAAGGCGCAGCAGCGCCTCTTCAACCTCAGGAGGCTGAAGAAATGTGGCTTGTCACCGAAAACCCTTACTAACTTTCACAGGTGCACAATTGAGAGCGTCCTGTCGGGCTGTATCACCGCCTGGTACGGCAACTGCTCCGCCCACAGCCGCAGGGCTCTCCAGAGGGTAGTGAGGTCTGCACAACGCATCACCGGGGGCAAACTACCGGCCCTCCAGGACACCTACACCACCCAATGTCACAGGAAGGCCAGAAAGATCATCAAGGACAACAACCACCCGAGCCACTGCCTGTTCACCCCGCTATCATCCAGAAGGCGAGGTCAGTACAGGTGCATCAAAGCTGGGACAGAGAGACTGAAAAACAGCTTCTATCTCAAGGCCATCAGACTGTTAAACAGCCACCACTAACACAGAAAGGTGGCTGCCTACCTGCAGACTTGATATCATTGGCCACTTAAATAAATGGAACACTAGTCACTTTAATACTGCCACTTTCAGAATGTTTACATATCTCGCATTACTCATCTCATATGTATATACTGTATACTGTATCCTTCACTATATAACCTTTACTACCTATTGCATCTTAGCCGCTCTGTCACTGCTCATCCATATATTTTATACTTATATATTCTCATCCCATTCCTTTACTAGATTGTGTGTATTAGGTTTTGTTGTGGAATTGTTAGATATTAGGTTTTGTTGTGGAATTGTTAGATATTACCTGTTAGATACTGCTGCACTGTCGGATCTAGAAGCATTTCTTAGAAGCAATTTTTAGAAGCAATAACATCTGCTAACCATGTGTATATGACCAATAAAATTTGATTTGATTTACCTGACAACCAGGTATAAGCCATAAAGGCATCATTCCTTACCTGTCAACCAGGTATAAGCCATAAAGGCATCATTCCTCACCTGACAACCAGGTATAAGCCATCATTGCAGCCAGTTGCCTCCCATCTCCTTCTACTAATCCTCCTCTAGCCTGGCGCCTCCTCTAGCCTGGCTCCTCCTCTAGCCTGGCTCCTCTAGCCTGGCTCCTCCTCTAGCCTGGCTCCTCTAGCCTGGCTCCTCCTCTAGCCTGGCTCCTCCTCTAGCCTGGCTCCTCCTCTAGCCTGGCTCCTCCTCTAGCCTGGCGCCTCCCTCTAGCCTGGCTCCTCCCTCTAGCCTGGCTCCTCTAGCCTGGCTCCTCCTCTAGCCTGGCTCCTCC